>NW_015164235.1:393546-427109 GCF_001447785.1 Gekko japonicus
CCCCCCCCCACACACACACACACGCCCGAGAGAGGCCGCGGCTGCCTCGGCGGCTGGTGGGAGCCCAGATTGCAGGAGGGAGGGAGGGAAAACGCGGAGCAACCTGCCGCCAGGATCCCGGCCGCCGTGCTGGAGGAGGAGTCTCTCCTTCGCCCAACTCCACCGGGGAATGCTCCCGGCCCCGGATCAGTGTGGCTGCCCTGAGCCCTCACTTCTAGCTTGGCGTCCGGAAGGATTCAGATCCGGTCCCAACACGAGTCAAAGATCCTTCGTAGAATCATAGAGTTGGAAGGGATCCCCAGAGTCATCTAATCCAACCGCCTGCACAATGCAGGACATTCACACCTACCTCCCCCACACCCCCAGTGACCCCTGCTCCATGCCCAGAAGATGACAACAAAACCACTCCAGGATCCCTGGCCAAACTGGCCTGGAGAAAAATTGCTTCCTCACGCTGAGTTGGTGATTGGCCTTTCCCTGGGCCTGTAAGAAAGGGTCACAAGAACTAAGCACTGATGCAACCCTTCCTGCCCTCCTCTCATGAGCTGCTTAAGTTCACAGAATCAGCACTGCAGATTCTCCCTTCCCTACAACTTCCCAATCTACTCTGGTATAATGTGCTCCCGAGACCTCAAGCAGTGGGATCCCAGGCAGAAGTGACTCCCATCTAAGCCCCTTGAAATCAGTGGCATGGAGGGTAATCCTAGGCACATCTACCCAGACCCACCAGGGTGTACTAGTTAGGCAGTCGGAGGACTAGGTGCTGGGAGAAGGTTCAGATTCCCCCTGGGCCATGAAGCTTGGTGGATGTTCTTAGACCAGTCACTCTTTTTCTCTCTGCCCAGCCTACCTCACAGGGCCATTGAGAGGATAAAATAGAGGGGAGAGTGATGCACAGCAACCTGAGCTCCTTGGAGGAAAGGTGAAATAAAAGTGTGCTAAATATAAACAGCAGCCATGAAATTAAAAGACGCCTGCTCCTTGGGAGGAAAGCGATGGTGAACCTAAACAGAATGATAACCTGCCAACAAAAGTCCACATGGTCAAAGCAATGGTATTGCCAGTAGTCATGTATGGCTGGAGAGTTGGACTATAAGGAAGGCCGAGCGCCGAAGAATAGATTCTTTTGAACTATGGGGCTGGAGAAGACTCTTGAGAGTCCCTTGGACTGCAAGGAGATCAAACCAGTCAATCCTAAAAGAAATCAACCCTGTGTTTCCTGTAAGGCCAGATAATGAAACTGAAGCTCAAATACTTTGGCCACCAAATGAGAAGGGGGCACTCACTGGAGAAGACCCTGATGCTGGGAAAGATTGAAGGTCAAAGAAGACGGGGACGGCAAAGGATGAGATGGTTAGACAGTGTCATAGATGCAACGAACATGAAGTTGAGCCAACTTCAGAGGACGGCGGAAGACAGGAAGGCCTGGCGTGATTTGGTCCATGGGGTCGCGAAGAGTCGGACTCGACTGTGCGACTGAACAACAACAAAATATATAAATAAGTCCCACAATGTTCCAAAGGGCTTACTCCCAGGTAAGTGTGTAAAGATTGTACCCATAGAATGGAACCACTCTGCATATGATCTCCTTGAATATCTACTGCTGGAGCACAGGTGCATAAGAAAAGAAAGGTCCTGTTCCTTTTTCCTAAGCCAGATGCTCCAGGATACTTCATGTAACACCCAACAAGATTCTGTCCACTCCGGGGAAATTTTCTCCAGCCCTCTCCATAAAGTTCACAGCAGCGTTTCATCACTCATTTTGTGGCAAAGCTGTATACAAATTCACAAATAATGTTTGGTTATTTATTTACTTCATACGTACCCTGCCTTTCTCTCCCATGGGGACCCAAAACTGCTTAGGTCCTTCTACGCTCCTCCATTTTATCTGCACAATAGCACTGAGAGGTAGGTTAGCTTCCATGGCAGAGAGGGGATTCAAACCCGGGTATCCTAAATCCTAGTCCAACACTAACCATCCCACCACACTAGCTCTCCAATAGCTATCTAGATATGTTTTCATATATATTGGTGGTGGAAAGTGCCGTCTAGTTGCAGCTGATTTATGGTAACCCTGTGGGGTTCTCAAGGCAAGAGATGTTCAGAGAAGAAAAAGAGACTGGATTTATACCCCACCCTTCACACAGAATCTCAGAGCAGCTTACAATCGCCTTCCTTTCCTCTCCCCACAACAAACATCCTACATAAGAACATAAGAGACGCCAATGTTGGATCAGGCCAAAGGCCCATCCAGTCCAACACTCTGTGTCACACAGTGGCCAGAAATACCAGTGCCATCAGGAGGTCCACCAGTGGGGCCAGGACATTAGAAGCCATCCCACTGTTGACCCCCCCAAGCACCAAGATGACAGAGCATCACTTGCCCCAGAGCCCCTATCTATACCTTGTGGCTAATAGCCACTGATGGACCTCTGCTCCATATGCTTATCTAATTCCCTTTTGAAGCCATCCTGTGAGGGAGGTGGAGCTTAGAGAGCTCTGAGAGAACTGTGTCTGACCCAAGGTCACACCAGCAGCTGCATGTGGAGTAGTGGTGAATCAAATCCAGTTCTCCTGGATTAGAGTCTGCCACACTTAACCACTACACTGTGCCCCACTTAACCACTCTGGCTCTCAGAGGTGGTTTCCCATTGCCTGCCTCTGCGTAGCGACCCTGGACTTGAGGGGGTCTCCAAAGTACTAACCAGGGCTGATCCTGCTTAGCTTCCAAGATCTGATGAAATCAGGATGGTCCATCCAGGTCAGATCTTTAAAATATATCACTATTGCAAAATATACATTCCAGCAATAGGATGCTACTTGGTTTAAAAAAAAGAGATCTAGAAATCTGACCCTTATGTGAAAATTACACATATACTTCGAGCCAAATCAAGGGACATCTGGAAGAAAGAGGGGCATATGATTGGCTGCTCTGTGCTCCTTCCAAGTCCATCAGTGATGGCTAAACGTGAAGGAGGAGAAAGGAGCTGCTCCTAGAGAGTCACAGGAAGTCACCCCCAAAGGCTCCTACCAAGCTGGACTTCTTGCTGGAAGGAAAACCTCCCTTGGTGGACCCTAAGATGCTCAGGAGAAAAGCAGGCATAGAAATATTGTAAATACATTAAATAAATAATCCCAGAGGGAGCAGTGGCACACAAAGTTCCTCTGAGAGCAAGTTTGGTGTAGTGGTTAAGTGAGTGGACTCTCACCTGGGAGAACCGGGTTTGATTCCCCACTCCTCCACTTGCAGCTGCTGGATGACCTTGTACAAGCCATAGTTCTGTCAGAGCTGTCCTTGAAAGGGCAGTTCTGGAAAGAGCTCTCTCGGCCCCACCTACCTCACAGGGTGTCTGTTGTGGGGAGGGGAAGGGAGAGGAATTTGTAAGCCACTCTGAGACTCCGAGTGAAGGGCAGGGTGTAAATCCAATCTCTTCCTCCTCCTCCTCCTCCTCCTCCTCCTCCTCCTCCTCTGTTCAGGAATTGCCACCAGAGCCTTGTATTCTGACAGTCACAGGTTGGGGATTGCCATCGTTGGGGTCCCAGCCTGATTGTAACAACCCTTCAGTTCTGACTCTTGATATAAGGAGCTGGCCCCATTTGTCATTCGTATCACATTTCTCAATGCAAATATTTTGAAGGCATAAGCCCAGGCTACCTATTAAAGCTACCTATTAAAGCCCAGGCTATTAAATCTACCTACTTCATGTGGCATCTGAAAATAGATTCTCTGACTTACATTTCTTTCCAATTTTTAGAATTGAGATGCTCCAATTGTTCCCTATGGCCATGCACCACTGGGATCCATTGTTATCTGTCTCTTAAAGGTATCCACAAGGCAGAACTCTTTTTTGCACTTAGTATTATTGTGTATGTTCTTATTCTGGACAGCTGCCCACAGAACACAAATGGATGCTCCTTCCCCCTTGCTTTGGTTCCAGGTGGACCAAAATGAAAAACTTTCCTGCTTCCAACCTGGCACTTTGGCACCAAGCCAGACGTTTCTGAACATGCAGGAGCATGGAGTGTGACCTACATTTTGAGAGAAGGGCATTAAATTATGGGAGAAAGCCCCAGGAGACCTCATGCCAGGGAAAATGAGTTTACATTGATGCAGTATGAAAAGGTGGTGGAATCCCAAGGACTCTATGAAAAGCTCTGAAGCTTCACAGTGGGTGAACAGGCAACAAGAAGAACAAATGAAATTCAATGTCACTTAAGTGCAAGGAGCTGTACATTCACAACAAAAGAACAAAACAACAACAAAAGAGTGACTGGGTGGACATTTGCTGGATGACTTCCCAAGAAACATCTTGTGGTTTGGGCAGAAAGGCCACTAAAAGCATCAACTCAGGAGGTAATGGGAAATGGCAAATTCAACATTAGCTGTTAGTTGGGAAGGGAACAATTCTAAACTTGCGAGAGTCAGAGTACCTGTGTGTGTGCTGTGTGGCTAAATTAATAAAGCAGTGGGTGTTCAATTGAACTGATTTTGGAAGGCTTTGCCAGTGTCCGATTCTGTGATCGGAATTATGTGTTTCTTTAATGATTTAATGCGCAGATGTGGGAATTCATGAAGGAGTTTGAAAGCCAGTTTGGTGTAGTGGTTAAGAGTGCAGACTCTAATCTGGGAGAACCGGGTTTGATTCCCTACTCCTCCACATGCAACTGCTGGTGTGACCTTGGGTCCTTCACAAGTTCTTTCAGAGCTGTTGTCTCAAGAGCAGTCCTCAAAAGAGCTTCTCTCAGCCCCACCTACCTCACAGGGTGTCTATTGTGGGGAGGGGAAGGAAAAGGAGGTTGTGAACTGCTCTGAGACTGCGAGTAAAGGGCAGGGTATAAATCCAATCTCTTCTTCTTCAGTTCCGTCTTTGAAAGAGTGAATGGTGAAACGGGTCTCAGGCTGGCCGCCCATCAGCCGGATCTTGTGAGTTTGTACATGTCATGAACATCCTACACATTTGGATATTGCTAGTAACTGCAATTTGTGAACATCTTATACACAGAAGCTATGACCTTGGGCAGCTGGATTTTGCGAGTAACTGATGTTTGGAAATAATTTCTACACAGCATCTATGACCACTTTGGCTACATCATACTGTGGATTGTGACTGTTGAATATATGCTCTTGGTCTATGAGGAAGTGGTTACCTCTTGTACTATTCAGAGAACTTCTTACTCATGCAAATTTGATTATTTATTTGCCTGATGGTTTACTCATGCAAATTTGATTATTTATTTGTTTGATGTATAAAGTAATTCTATTTGTGTTCATTTGTCAAATAATAATTTGTCGTGGTTATTGGTTATTTTTTCATTTGTGTATGTGTGCTTGACATGCTTGTGGAACTCACTACTCCATGATGTGGTGATGACCACTGGCCCATGGTGGTGCAGTGACTCAAGTGCTGAACCAGGACCTGGGAGACCCAGGCTGAAATCCCCACTCTGCCCTGGAAGATCACTGGGTGACCCTGGGCCCATCACCCAGCCTAACCCCCCTCACTGGGCCATGATGAGGATGCAGTGCAGACGAGGAGAAAGATGTCCGCAGCTTTGGGTTCCCATTGGGGAGGAAAGTGGGGTGTAAAGGAAGTACAAATAGGGGAGGAAAGTGGGGTGTAAAGGAAGTAAAAATTTAAAAAAAACCTAGATAACCATTGCTTTGTTAATTCATGGAGGATATGTCTATTTATTTATTTGAAATGTTTCTCTCTTACACTCTTTGCTTAGAATGCTTCTGAAATATGAAGCTTAAAACCATTTTATCAGTAAGAGCTTTTTAAAGCACAAAAACATATAAAACTGAGGTGTCCAATTAAACCCTAGCATCATTTGTATCATGAACCCAAAACAATAACCCTGTTGATAAACCCAGGAGCGGTAATTAACACAGAAGAGCAGGGGGTGAGAAAGGGGACAAGGAAGCATGTTAATAATAAAAAATAACAAAATACATGACGTCAACAAGGTGGCATCATGCAATTGGCCGTGGGGAGGGGATTTCACAGTTGACAAAAGCCCGGCCTCTTTCAGCCACCAGTCTCACCTCTAGCACTGAGGACAGCCTCTGTAGAAGACCTCAAGTGACGGGCAGGTTGGTCTCTTAGCCATGACAGAATTGTGTGGATGGACAGAGGCCATGTGCCAGGTGGTGGAGACAAACAGGACTTCGTGTCCCTGCTTGTGGGTTTCTAGAGGTCACTGAATAGTGATGGTGCAAAACAAAATGGTGGACTAGATGGATTTTGGTTGGATCAGACAATAGAGTTTGTGCGTTCCAAGTCCGTTGCAATATCTGAACCTGAAAATCAGCCTACAAAGGGAGAGCATCAGGTTCACCTGAGCATTGCTGTTTGTAGTGTCCTGTCTGACCATGTATTTGTGTGCCAACTTGTGAAATGGGATCTCAATAAAAGAGAGGGCCCAAGACTTGAAACTAGCTATAATTTGTTCCTTATGACTCACATTCTTTTCTCTATTTTCCATTGTCACGCACCATTGCTGAGGTCTGGTGAGTCTTGTTTCAAATTAAGAAGCTGAGTTTAGCTCTAAAACTTGGTATTAAAAAAGCTGAAACTAATTTCCCTAGAAATCAGGGGCATTCGCTTCAAATGATATGTATGCCTTAAGTTTTCTAGTGACTAACAGGAAGTCTTTGTATAAATGCAAAATGCATTCTATGGTTTGTATATTTTAGAAAGGCCAGATGTCAGCCAAATCAAGTCATCCTCAAGTGGGCCACTGACATACAGCAACATTCCATGAACGTTACAAACCTCAGCAGACTTATTAGGAAGTCATTATCCACTTACTTCCCTGGGACTTACTTAGAATTGTAAAGGGTTTGTGGTATTAAACTGATGTTTTTGCAGAAGGCTCACACCTGCATACTGCCTGCGCTGAAATTTATTCTTTCCAAGATGATAAGAAACCTTGGTCTGTGATTACTGTCATACCTGCAAGGTGCCTATTAATGGGGAATAAGAGAGGAAGATGCAGAATGAGAGAGCTGCACTTACTTCCCTGGTAGAGTCCAGGATCTGGGAGACCCAGGATCAAATTCCCACTCTGCCATGAAGCTCACCAGATGACCTTGGGGCAGCCTTTACTGTCTCTCTGTGCCTATTTCAGCTTCATCTGCTTCACAGCTAGGGTTGCCAGCTCTGGGCTGGGAAATGCCTGGAGATTTGGGGGGTGGAAGGGGAACCCGGGGAGGGGAAGGGGTGGGGGGGGGACCTCAGCAAGGTATAATAATGCCATAGAGTCCACCCTCCAAAAGAGTCCACTCTCCAGGGGAGCTGATCTCTTGTAATTCCAGGAAATCTTCAGGTCCCACCTGGAGCTTAAATAAAGCCAAAAAGCAACCATGAAAAAATAACAACAAAAACATTAAATGACATTCAGTGTCTAAGTCATGTAAAAAATTCCACATATATTAAAGTTCATATAAATGCAGATATTCCATTCATTCATATATGGTATCAAAAATTCCAAATAACATTCCAAGAAAGACTTTACAATTGGTGAACTACTTTCAGATCCAGGTTATAAAGCCAAGAAAGTGCATAGTGCCATGAAGAAAAAAATAGCAAGGTCTTGTTAAGCCTTATTCCAAACAATTATTCACAAGGAAGTTACTGGAGAGTGGCAATGCAATAAATTTAAATGTTCTTCAACTATCTTGACAAGCTTCATAGTTATTTTTTCCCAGTTGCTTTTTGGATTTGTTTAAGCTTCTTTCCGTGATTCTCTCTGTATTTCCACCTGGAGGTTGGCAACCCTATTCACAGGGGGAAGAGGAGGAGGAGAGTTGGATTTATACCCCGCCCTTCACTTGGAGTCTCAGAGCGACTTACAATCTCCTTCCCTTCCTCTCCTCACAATAGACACCCTGTGGTGTAGGTGGGGCTGAGAGAGCTCTTGAGAGAACAGCTCTGAGCGAACTGTGACTGACCCAAGGTCACCCATCTGGCTGCATGTGGAGGAGTGGGGAATTAAACCTGGTTCTCCAGATTAGAGTCCGCCGCTCTTAACCACTACACCCCACTGGCTGTAATGTAAAAATTAAGAGGGAAGAGACCCACCTAATCTGCCCTTGGAGGAAAAGCTCCTTGGATGAAGAGTGTGATGAAATGTACTTAAATAAATAAAACCAAACACTGATAACAATGCTCAGGTGTGTTCCTTTATGACATCCTTTGTTTTTTGACTTCCAGTGCCTTGTACAGACTACATCCTTCCCAAGGTCTGCTCAAAAAGACTAGACTGAGGATTGTAGTCTATTGCAATGTTTAGTAAATGTGTCATCTTTCTCTTACTGCAATATCTTCAACATTTGTAATACATTCTCTCGATTGTTTACAGTATATCATGCCTTAAACATGTTGTTTTGTTTGCTTCTTTGTGCTGTTTCCAAATTCTGTAATCCTAGTCCTGTTGCATTGTTTACCGGATGTTTTATGATGTGTGATTATGGGGGGGGGGGGGTTTATATATTTTGTAATCTGCCTTGAGACTCAGTGAGACAGATGGGCCATAAATAAAAATATGTCAATGAATGAATGAATGAGATAAAGCAATACAGATCACTAACCAGATTAACATAACTATGAATGAATGAATGAGATAAAGCAATACTAACCAGATTAACATAATTTGCAAAAGCACTTCACCACAAGTACTGAAAACATGCCAACGACTGCTGGATAGGTACCCTGAACAGAGCTTCATATATATATTTTTTAAATACTGTTATAAATACTGCATACATACAGCCAGTGAAATGGGTTTGGTATACAGCTGGCAACCAAGTCCAGCAATACTGTATGTATATAAGCAACCTCAGTTGTTTCCGAACAGCCTGCATTCAATTGAACTGTAGGTGACTAAACTTCATAGCTATCCGCATGTTCTAGACCTCGCCATGCTTATTTTCTTCCTTCTTCCACCAAAGACTGCACAACATCCAGTTGTGTTTTAAAGCAACTGCATTCACAACCTCTGCCTTCTGATGCAAAGGCAAAGGAGCTCAGGCCTTTTTAAATGTGAGGATGGCATCGCAAATGTTGCACCTCTGATTATTGTGGTGTGGTCTGCTTGCTTTCCTAAAAAAAAACTTGGATCACAGAGTGGGTTTTACTTTACTTGGAGCATAGCTTATTTGACTGTTAAGTCCTCAATTCTTTTACTCACTAAGGAAGATTGAAAACACACAAGTCGGTAATCCTTTCACAATTTAATTAGAGCAAGCTTGCTTTCATTCCAGCCAAACAGAGACTGGGGGGCGGGGGAGATGAAAACAAATGAAGGCAAGAATGTTCAAGATCCTGATCCTGCAAACTTGAGTCAAATGGCATTTGAACAGGAAGGAGTGAGAGGTTTTGATGCAACCTCCAAATGGTAGATTATATTTCGTACTGTATTTTATGGCTGCATGGCTGCGATCACATACACTAAATAATCCACTCCCAACCCGCTTTCAGTGTGCTTTATGTAAACTGGCAAAATCCAGTTAGAAACTGAATTGAAAGTGGATTATTTAGTATGTGTGATTGCAGCCCACGTGAATTTCAGCTCCCCTGAGCATCTTCTGCTCATTTTTCACTTTGTCCATCTGATTTTCCTAATTTAGTACCATTGATTTATGCAGACCATTTTTATTCTGCCCTTCCTCCAAGAAGTACAGGGCAGCATACGTCACGCTTCTCTTCTCCATTTTATCCTCACAACAGTCCTGTGAGGTAGGCTGGGTTGGAAGAGAGTGATTGGCCAAAGGTCACCTGGTAAGCTCTATAGCAGAGTATGGGATTTGAACCTGGATCTCATAAATTCTAGTCCAGCGCTTTAACCACTGCACCATGCTGGTTCTCAAATTTCCCCATCTGGCTTCCTTCCTTTCCCTTCCTTATTTCCCTTCCAACTCTTATTTCCTAGAAACCATTCCTTTGCTTGAGGAACTTCCTGATGCATTCTTAAAAATGGTTAAGTCCATCCAAGGGTTGCCAGCCTCCAGGTGCTGGCTGGAGATCTCCCGCTGTTACAACTGGTCTCCAGGCAACAGAGATCAGCTCACCTGGAGAAAATGGCTACCCTGGAAGGTGGACTCTATGGCATTGTACCACAGTGAAGTCCCTCCCCTCCCCAAACCCCACCTGCTCCACCCCCAAAATCTCCAGGATTTCCTATCCTAGAGCTGGCAACCGTAGTCCATCCTTCTTGGCCCCTAGGCCCTTCTGGCTCCCTGCCCTGGGATCGGCGCTGCTTAACCAGTCACTCTTTGGATTTCCCAGGCCTCTTGTCATAAGAAAGGCCAACAAAGGTCAGAGGTTTCACAGCACTCCACAATTAAGAAGGATACATTTACACATCTCTCTCCAATTTTGACATATTTATTTTCTCCACTGTTTTCCTTTGGAATTAAATCCAAATAATGGTGACCTTATAAACTTAGCTTGTTATTCATATTAGCATCTGTTAAAACATCTTCATTATGTTGTATGCTAATTTGCTGTCCAACCTCTGCCTTATATGTATGGACTGGTAAATTCCATTTCAATGTATCTGAGGAACTGTGTATGCACACAAAAGTTCATACCTTAAATAAAACTTTGTTGGTCTTAAAGGTGCCACTGAACTCACTTTGTTCTACAAAATCTCTTTGTCTATTATGGTAAATCTGGGCATTTTCCAGGCTGCTGTGCAAGAGGTAAACCACCAAGAGGTAAACCACCAACCAGGTTTGGAAATCAATGCGCAAGTAGACAAGGACGGATCAGGTCCAGATACCAAGCAAGGCTCAGAAGGCCAGAGGAGTAAACAGTCAAGTGTTAAGTCAAGATAGCGCTGAATTGGTCCAAGTCTGCAGAAAAGAGGCCTGGTACTTGGACTGCTGAGCCTAAAGTTTTGTAGGGCATGATGGATGGGAAAGGATATATGTGGAGGTTCAGCTGTTACTGCAACCTAGGTGTGGGGGTCTTCACTCTGCTGTCTGATGGGAAATGCAGCACTCATACTACAGCCTAGATCAGTGGTGGCCAAACCACATGCAGATCTTAAGAGATAAAGTACTGCACTTAAGAGGCCTTTTCTGTCCAGTGACTGGCCATTTCCCTCTCCTCCTGTAGCAGGGACAAGCTCTTTCACTGCCTCTTCTTTCTGTAGCTAACAGGAGCCCATGATGGGCTTTGAAGCTGAAGAAGGATCTCTTTATCACTTTATCACTTTAAAACATTGTCATGAGCCAGTGAAGAACAGAGGACAAGGTGGAAGGAAATACCAGACTGGTGGAGGACGATGAAAGCGTGACGCTGCCTTTTACTGAGTCTTAATTATTTGTCCACCAGGATCAGCATTGTCTACCTGGGCTGACAGAGGCTCTCCAGTTTCTCGGGTCTCTTTCACATCACCTACTACCTAATCATTTTCACTGGGGATGCTGGGGGTTGAACCTGGGACCTTCTGCACACCAAACCCATTTTCTACCACTGAGCCATTTTGCGTGCCTAGGCTTGCCCCCTTCATTCGTCTTACATAGCCACCACTTTCACCACTGCTTGTTACAGCCCTGAGCAGTGGTACAGTTAGATGATTCAGACTCTGTCCTCGACCCCTACCCTCACTCTGCTTTCTCATCCTGAAATGGCCCCAGGGAGTCACTATGTGCCCCACTGAAGAAACCCTTGTGTACCTATCAGCACATGTAAGTTTCCCTAACTGGGCAAATAGTAGCTCCCTAGGCCTATATCAGGCTGGAAAAACTGCATGAACGGGATGCTTAAAACTCCTCTCCCTGTGCACCTTCGTCCTGATACAAATCAGGTCCATATGCTCTTCAGAATTAAGTCCTGATCATGGACACATCTATTCAACAGGACCTTGGCTCTGGCAGCTCTGTGGGGGACACAAGGACTTTGCAAAAATTCTACTTTGTGAGCAGCCGGCCTTAAAGCTGTGAGCGAGCGCGTTGGCTTCTGCATAAATTAGTTTGCTCTGGAGCCGTCTTTCCTGAGCTGAGATAAAAATGTGTGAGCCAGAGGCTAAAAAACTGTGAGCTAGCTCACACTAACTCAGCTTAGAGGGAACACTGCCTCTGGCAGCTCTGTGAGGGACACAAGGAGTTTGTAACATGGGAACTAGTTCATGTCCATGTGTCGTTTGCTCTACAGACTCATCTCAGATGTCTGATTGCCTTCTGACCTCCTTGTTCTAACTGTTCATCTGCTTTTTCTTACCTTCATTTAGTTTGGCTTTGATTAATATCGTTTGATATTTTTAAAAGCTTAAATCCCCGTGAAGATCGTTTTGCTGCGTTTCCCACCCTTTGATCAGCCTTGAAACTTTGTTTAATTTTTTTCCTGATGATTTTCCACACGATTACCAAGATGCTCCGCGCCATTCCTAATTGTAGCTCTTTTAAACATATCATCATTGCATTATATTCTGAAGAAATATAAAACTTCAACAGACGTCACCAGCAAAAGATAATCCAATTTTTTCCCAGCAGATTTTTTTTTTAAGTGCATGTATAGTTTTTACTTTGCACCCTGGGAGGAACAACAACAACAACAACAACAAAAAAGAGGTGATGCCATATTGAGAAGACACAACTCTTCAGGAAGCGATCATCGTTGCGTGGTATCTTTTGATGTGGAATTTCTATTCACGGCTGTACCATTAGCAGCTCCCTGATACAGTGACAAAAGGTTTGTGAACCAACAAAAAGATCCCGATAATTTATTTATAGAAAGAAAGCGGCAATTACTAACAATATGGCTAACACAATTCTACCCATAGAGGTCTACTGTGAATCAACTGAAGAAGTTGTTATGAATTTAAATCATCCTGCAAGATGTTCCAGAAGTCGACAACTACACATTTGCTACAATGGAAGTCATCCTCAAGGTTGCTCCACCTCCTCTACCAGATGCTTTGGTAAGAAGTCATGGGGGTGCTATTATAACTATGCCTTTGGATGGAGATTCAGGACTCCTTGGCTGCAATCAGATGCACAATTAGAGCCAACATAGGTGCGAATGCCGGGTGAATTTAAAGGGCGCAATCAGACAACAACATCTGGGAAGCGCCCCGCAGCCATTGGCAACCCATTCTGCTCTGTCGCAGAAGCGGAGTTAAAAGACACAGGGCCCGCGTTGTGACGGGCCACGGACTTTCCCGTGTCTGATTGCTCTCATGGCATCGGGATGGCCTCTCACTGCATCTCACACTGACGGACAGTGCCCACAGCTTCAAAGGGAGGTGTGATCATGTAACTGTGGGTCAAATTCCTCTGGAGGAAGAATTGTTTATCTTCAGCCAGTGGTTTTTTGTGCTTGCTCCTATTCTTGTACGCTGGTTCCCTTTCTTTTTTGGTTTTCTGAGACCCTAAAGAGCCACTGATAGTCAGAGCAGATAAAATTGACCTAGATGGACTAAGAGTCTGACAGCATAAAGCAACTTTATGGGTGCTTATTCCATTAAGACAGGGGTGTCAAACATATGTCCTGTGCCAGGGCTCTGAACTGGCCAATGAGCAGCTGGTCATTACCTCTATTGCCAGATGACAGAGGCTGTGCATTATGTCCCTGTATTCCATCCCAGTAATGAGTTATGGGCAGTGGAAGTGGGAGGGTGGGCATCAGGGAGATACTATAAGGAAATACTGTAAGAGTATTAATGTGTTAAGCATGTTTGTATTTGACTAAAAAAGAATATCGTTAATTGGGTTTGCATTTGTCCTTTATAAAGCTTATATTCCCCATACCTGAGATTACATTTTATGGCACACATGGCCCCACCTGACAAAGTGACATTCATGTCAGATCCGGCCCTTGAACAAATGAGTTCGACAGCTCTGCATTAAGACTGCAATCCTAGCTTATTTATTTGAGCGAAACTGCCATTAGACTTTGTTGAAGCTTAAAATACCTGTAGCCCGATCATCTGCATGTTTATTCCAAAGGGATCAGTGGAAATTACTCCTAAGTGTGGATAAGACTCCAGGCTTACGTCTCAGAACTGTATAGGCCAAACTGTCCGGGCACCATGCAAACCACTGACTGTCCTCTTGCAGCAAATACCGTCTTCTAATATTTCTGATTTTCTCATCACCACTCACCCAGTAATGCAATTGAAATTAAAGCCCGTGATTACTATTGCTTAATAATAGTTAAACAAGTGCCTTAAAATGCTGCACTGTAAGATGCTTCTGAAGCTCAGTTTGATGGATTTTAGAACTGAGTGGCATTTTTTCTGGAGGTCTTGTCACTCTCGGCTGCAAGTTCCCCAATGTGATGCCTGCCAGACCTCACCTGGTGGCCACCAAGCTATTCAGAACATGGGTGAAGCAGGGCTTGTCACTGAAATGAAAGGGTTTTCCACAGCTGCAAGAGCAGCGACGGCCACTGGACAATCAGGACTGGTAAGCAGCCAGACTAAAGTTTCTACTCCCCCTTGAGGCTTTGCTTTTTTTATTTCCCCCATCTCTTTCTCCCACCTTCCCACCCAGGCTTTCTTTTGCTTATTTTTATTCCTCTTCTGCAATCTTTTTGCAAGTGAGTAGGGGGGTATTAGGGAGCTGCAGTGGCTCAAGTGGTTAAGACGCTGAACTGCAGGCTGTGGAAGGTCGGTAGTTCAGCAGTTCAAGACCCGGGTTGCCGCATGACGGAGTGAGCTCCCGTCTCTGGCTCCAGCTCCTGCCAACCTAGCAGTTCGAAAGCAAGAAATTGCAAGTAGATAAATAGGTACCACTTTGGTGGGAAGGTAACAGAGTTCCGTGCACCTTGGTGTTTAGTCATGCCGGCCACATGTCCACGGAAATGTCTTCGGACAGCGCTGGCTCTTCGGCTTTGAAACGGAGATGAGCACCGCAACCCTAGAGTCGGACTCGACTGGCTTTCGAGCAAGGGAACCTTTACCTATACCTTTTAGGGGGGTATTGTGTTTGGTTTGCCTAGTGTGGAAGCTACACCATCTCAAAATCCCAAAGGTTGAGGGTCCCTGGCTCTAGGCCCAATCTTCTCATTTAGGCTGCGATCACACACACTAAATAATTCACTTTCAATCCACTTTCCAACTGGATTTTACTGTGTGAACTGACAAAATCCAGTTGGAAAGTGCATTGAAAGTGGACTGAAAGTGGATTATTTAGTGTGTGTGATTGCAGCCTTATTCATATAGTTTTCTCTTCTCGTTTCGGTAAGAGAACAGAATCGGTCCTAATGTTCTTCCAGCAGCCAAAGGATGGTGTGCAGGTCGGTTAATGAATCCTCACAGTCAGCTGCTTGGAAGACAGAAAACAAATCTAGTGAGCACAGCTTGGACACTGTGGTTTTGCTCCTTTATCGGAAATTAGTAACCATTAACAATGCATATTGGCTGTGTAACAACTCCAGGCTAGAGCAAAACTAGGACACTCAGGATGTGTCTGGATATGGTAATTGGCCATGCTATTAATATCATTTGACCTGCTATGGGAACAAGGGTTCAGTCAGAAGTGAAAGAAGCAATATCCTGAAAGAGATATTCAGATCATGGATGTCATCTTCAGAGAGGCTGCACTGCCCTTGTGCTCTGTTGTTCTGCTTTTAAAAGAGCAAACTACTTGCTGGCTTCTCCTCTAGGACCAGTGGCCCAGAATAGCCTGATTTTGTCAGATGTCAGAAGCTAAGCATGGTTAGTCCTTCGATGGGAGACCACCAAGGAAGTCCAGAGGCAGGCCATGGCAAACCACCTCAGTTTCTTGCCTTGAAAACCTGACAGGGTCACCGTCAGTTGGCTGTTGTGACTTAACAGCACTTTCCTCAACCACCTAAAAGCATTCTGTTCATCTGGGAAACGCTGAGTCCAAACCCTGGTGCCCTTTGCCGTGGGCCCCTTGAGTCTGCAACCATGAGCACGGAAGACTTGAAAGGGGGATAAGACAAATCCATGGAGGAGAGGCCCATTGATGGCTACTAGTGTTGGTGACAAAAGGGAACCTTCATATCAAGAGACAGTGAACCTCGAAAACCAATACTAGCAGGCCTTGGTCTCGGTGCTCCATTTGTTGGCCCTCCAGGACAACTAGATGCCCACTGGGTGAAATAGGACACTGGACTAGATGGACCACAGCAAATTTGTTCTTACATTCCTACATTCTTACAAGTGGAGGAAAAACAACAATGGTCCCGATCACACGAAGAATTAGCCACGCGATAGGCACGTATGCCGGGCAGATTTTAAGGGTACGATCACACGGGAACATCTGGAAAGTGTCCCGTACCCATTGGCAACCCATTTCGCTACACCGAAGAAGTGGAGTAAAAAGACACTGGGAAAAGTCCAGTAGCAAACGGGTTGCTACGGGCCACAGACGGACTTTCCCCTGTGTGATGGCTCCAGAGCGTTCTCATGGTGTCGGGATGCCATCCCGACTCCATGCCATGGTTTTTTCCCCTTCTCAGTATGCTCATCATCGCATGCTACCGTAGGAAGCCCTCAGTGTGGAGATGCCATTCATTGATCCTCCGTGTAAGTGAATTGAAAACAAACAGAGGGGAAAAAACCCAATTCACCCGCGATTGCGTCTGATCATGTAGTGGTGGGCTACACCTGCAGCTTCAAAGAACTGTGTGATCGCTCAAATGCAGGTCAATTTCCTCCGGGGTAAATAGCCTCGCTTCCCCCGCGCATTATCTCACGTGTGTCACTGCGACCAATATTGTCTTTCCTGTGTCCCACCACCACCACCACCACCACCTTCAGGCAGTCATTTGCTAGAAATGCTTCAAGGCCTGTACAAAGCAACACAAAGATTCTAGCTTTATCTCTAACTGACTATCTCAGGATCTCTGCCTCTGTCTTCTAGTCTTTGGTCAGCTACTCTCTTGGTCCTCCACCCTCCTTGCCTGCCTGTCTGGCCTTCTGTATAGTATTTTCTCATGTCCTTGTACAGCTCTCTTTGGAAGGCTTAGACCTTGCCAGCAATTAACTCCATCTCTCCCATGATGTGGATGTACATCCAAGGTTCCAGCAATGTTCTGTAATGCAGTACTCCAGCCAGGAACTAGAACCATCTGCTCTTTATGTGTTGGCCGCCCAACACACATTGTTGACAACATGTACATCAAGTTCATCTTTATAGAAGCCACATGCCAATGCAGCCATTTGAGGTCATGCTTGCCATTCAGTAAATAGTTTCACAGTTGCTGATCAGTGAGCGGGATATAGGGCAAAGCAATCCCTACTTGACCAGCATCAACATGGATTGACCCAACATCAACAGATACTGAGGATTCTGAGGATTCAGTCCAAAAGATCCCATTGGCTACAGATGGATAGGATAAAGTCCCTTCTTACAATATGGGCAAGCCAGAAGTATAATTTCAGCACCACAAGCAACCTGTTTGTATCCTGGCAACCTGATAGATCAAGTAGCTCAGTCTGGAGGTAAAGGAACTTGGAATGTAAAAGCAAAGAGGTCTTTTTTCTTTCTTTCTTTTTTTTTTTTGAGCCCCCCATAGGGGATTTTTTTAAATTTGCATTTTTAAAAACTACATACTAATAAACTAAAATGAAAATAAGGAAGGGTAACTACTTACTATGGGATAAAGTAAAGAAAGCCCACTAAAAACCCAAGAGATGGTGGTCATACATACTGCTTATCAAAATTACCTTTTAGCTCCTTGTTCAATAACAATTCATTGACTGTGGTCATCTAACAATTATTTTTAGCTTATATAGTAACTTAAACTACCTCTAGCTTTGACCTATTTTAAAAAGCATTATAAGAATTAATTACTAAAATATATAGAGTTTTCAGAGTGGAATAACATCTCATTTTTTCTTATACTTTGGTTTTCTCAACTGATAGCTTGTCTTCGGGGCAACTGCCCCTAACTTAGAGTCCAGATCCTCATCTGAATCTCTCGCTGCTCCTTCTTCGCTTTCATTGGTGCTGTCTTCCTTCTTGGATTCTTTCTACCCTGATGGGTGACTATGTAGATGCAAAAAATTTTGTGCCTTTTCAACAGAGTCAATTTTATCTTTCTTAGCCATAAATTTGAAGATTGTGTCGTCAGGTACCATCCACCTGTAGGGAATGCTTTTCTTTTGTAGGAATAGTACTAGGTCTCTCTATTTCCTCCTTCTTATTTCAAATGGTATGTCCTTTAGCACGTTTGTTTCTTTGTCTTTGATTTTCAAGGTAGATCCACGTCTGTGTCGTCAGGTACCATCCACCTGTAGGGAATGCTTTTCTTTTGTAGGAATAGTACTAGGTCTCTCTATTTCCTCCTTCTTATTTCAAATGGTATGTCCTTTAGCACTTTTGTTTCTTTGTCTTTGATTTTCAAGGTAGAT
The DNA here is from genome assembly GCF_001447785.1 of Gekko japonicus. NCBI lineage: Eukaryota > Metazoa > Chordata > Lepidosauria > Squamata > Gekkonidae > Gekko > Gekko japonicus. The sequence goes on from NW_015164235.1 coordinate 411,883, forward strand.
CCACGTCACTTTGAGAATCTTACAATCACTTCCCCAAGCAAATTATTTTTTCTTATGAATTCTGGATAAGATCTATAGATCATATCTATTTCTCTTTGTAGTATGTCCACTTTTATATCTGCCAAAGGGCCTAAGGCATCACACATTGTTTCAGATTCTCAGTCTTATCTTCAGGAACACCTTGAAACCTTAAGACATAGCTTGCTCTCTCTATTTGTAGCTGTAACATCAAGCTCTTTTTTCCCATCACCTGCAGTTTCCCCCCCAATTTTTTGGTATTGGCATCCACTTCTTTTACTTCTTTTTCAGTGTTGTCTGGGGTTTTTTGCTATTTCAGCCAGTTGCAATTGCTGTGCATCAAATTTGCCATGCAAAGCTGTTATTTGATCCAGCAGGGGTCACAATGCTTCCGTTAGCATCTTTTGTAACTCTGCAGTTGTGACCTGTCTAGGGGCAGGACTCGCTGGTCCAGCAGGTCCGATAGGAAGTTTTGGTTTAACTTGTTTTTCCTTCTCATCCTTCCTTGTGGGCGCCATTTTTAGAGATTGTTTACTTTTTATAACAGTTATCACAGTCTCTGATACTCCTTAATATGCTTGGTAAGTTCTTAAATGCTTATTAATTCAATCTATCTTGCTTCAATCGTTCACCCCCCTTGTCGTTGTAGCATAAAATAGCTTAGCTTTTCTTATTGGGGGAGAGTCCCCCCCCCTCGCTTTTAAAGGGAAGTTTCCGGCTTAAATTTTCAGTGATTCTTGCTTTAACTCCAACTCACAGTTCAATATTGAATCCACTTTCCATTTAATTTTGCTTGGCCACCAAACGGTTGTTCTGGTGTGCAATTCATTTTCCCATACGGGACGCTCCACAGCGGGACATTTGGGGCATGGAGGAGCCCCCCTTCTCCGGCCAGATCACCGGTGGAAGAGCTCACTCTAGCGCCCCATGGCTAGGAACCCATTCACAAGGGCTCCAGGGGTGGCGTGGACGATCACGCCCCCTCCCAGCAGCAGGCTCTGGCTACTGTCTCCCGGAGGTCCGGAGAGAAGCAGCAGCCATGGCGAATGGCAAAACCAGAAGTCCCAAAGAGGCCCTTTTTCCTGCATACAATCTTCCCCATCAGACCAATGGACTGATTTGGCATAAGTCAGCTAATATAAAAACATAAGTCAGCTTCATGTGTGCCATGGGAAATAATGAGTAATAAGTTTCCCCACTAGTGATCCACATCAGCAATGGTCAGCAGTAATGGCATCAGATGGTCAGAAACCATATCCACCTCTGCTTAGCTGGGTTGATGGGCATTTCCTCTTCCCCAGAGCCCCTGGTTCTATAAGACAGGATTTCTGGGAGAGCGTTCAGCACCTTTGCCAAGCTACAGTCCCCAGGATTCTTAAAGGGAAACCCTGACAATTCAACTGATGCAAAACCAGTTGTAATGCAAATAGGATCGAAGTATCTGCCAAATATTTATCTGTGGGAAAACTCCCTAAACAGAAATGCATTCATTTGTTATTTCCTACCCACCCACTCCTAGAAGATGAAAGGCTGGGGATAAATGGTCCTTCCATATCCACAGCAAGTTTTAATATTCAGGAAGGAAAAAAGAGAGAAAGTATGCCCACACAATCTGGCACAGGAAGGAACGACAGTAATGAGCTAGCTCAGACTGACCTTCAGTACCAACAAAAGGGTCATAGGAAGAGCCGTGACAACTTTCATAAAAAAGGAAGTGCCGGGTTCAAGAAGTAGTTGCCCTCTACATCCGTGTTTCCCAGCCTGTGGCTTGGGACCCAAAAGAGAGTTGTGAACCCTCTGAAAGTGGGTCATGGGCCAGCCTCCCTAATGGCCTCCCCTCCCCTGCCCTTTCCATTCTCCTCTTTTGTATTTTAGAAACCAAGAGCTAACTCTGGAAACAGTATCTTCCATGTCATACATTAGTTGGTATTTTTTTTCTTCAAGGCATATGCATGTTGATCAAGTAAAACGTGTCCTGATGGTTAATAGAGTCAGCATCTTAGAATCTTAGGGAGTATTAGAGGGAGTAATGGAGAAGGAGAGAGTGGCCAAAGGCTGGAATGTAGCCTCCATATGCAAAGGTTGTGTATGTTGGAATGCCACTTGCTTGGGGTTCACAATTGGGGCAGCTGCACCCTTTCTGCAGTGGTTGTTGGTCTCTTAAAAACATCTCGTTAGCCACAGGAGAAAATGGAATGCTGAACTAAATGGGTACCAAGGTCATAGTCTGCCTAGGGCACTAAAAAACCTTGAGTCAGCCTTGGAAGGGTCACCATATCAAGTAGCATCACCATACCAAGTAAGTTTGGATTTGTGGGTCACCATACTGAAAGGGTTGGGAACTGCTGCTTTACATCTTGTCTACAACCCCTTCAAAGCCTGTATGGATTTAGCTTCCCACACCCTTTGATAGAGTTGCTCTGTTTTCCATTGTAGGCCCTATACAATGGAAGACTTTTCCCTGGTAAGGTGCAGCAGGTTTCCTTACTACAGTTCTTTTTCTAAAACTTGGCTGCAGTCAGAAAATTTGCCACAGCTTATACTCCTCCCAGCAGGTTGACTTGTTCTGCTTTAAATGGCTGTGTTGGGGGGAGGGGTTAGTGACCGAATTGTTCACAGGAATTCTTATTACTGTTTTATAGTGAGGTGGTTATGGTAAAGTGTAATTTTTCTTTGAAAGCTGCTGTAAGCTTCTTCAGTTGACATATGAACAGCGGAGAATGTGGTTGTATACATATTTCAGTCAGTACACAGATGATCAAAACTGTCTCAAGTTTACCGTACCTCAGGAAACATTTATGTATGTAAGCAGTCAACAGACACAACTGAAGTTATTGCACAAATGTCTCACACGCATTCATATTATTAACATAGTCACATGTGTTTGTGAGAGGCTATATGGTCACCCAAGATGTGGGCCTAGTCCTCTCTTTGAATGGCTGGTCACATGACTAAATGCAAAAATCCCTTGGTAGAGAATGTAGTAAGGAAGATGTCTTGGCTAGACTCTTTCTCCCTTCCATCTGTGTATCTCTGTGCAGGAATTCATTTTACATTTACATAGTCTGAAGTGGCACAGCACAGTCATAGCTGGGAGTGGGGGATAAACCTCCTAAAATAATAACAGGGAGGGCAAAACCTTCCATAATAATAGAAGCAGTGCCTGTAGCTTTAAGAAATGAATGTCCCCAGTGGTTGTTTCCAGGCAACCACAACAGTATTGCCAGCTATCAATTTTATATTAGTAAAAGGCAGGGGTGTGGGGAAGGGTCCTTTCCAGGGCTGTTTGGCCTTTGAGGGAGGACTCATAAGGGCCAGGCCTGGCAGCAACCACTGTGTAACTTTCTACCACACAACTTGTATGATTTACCCAGGCCCAGATGCTTGATACTGTTTAACAGCAACCCATAAAAGCCAATGCTGTTATAGTGATTAGAATTTCAGACTAGATTAGAGTTTCAGACTGTGGGAGATCCATGTTTGAATCACCATTCTTTGGTGATCTTGGGCCAGGGTGACCTTGGGGCAGTTACACTTTCTCTGCCAAACTTATCTTGCAGGGCCTTTGTGTGGATAAAATGGAGGAGAGTGGAATGATGTAAACTGCTTTGGATCCCCATTGTGGAGAAAGGTAGGATATAAATGAGGTAAAGAAATATAGCCTAAGATGGGGGAAAAGATAAAAAGTAGGTTTGTTGATGTATGAGAAGGAGAGAAGGAAGCAGGGAAGGGTGACAATGTGGGGCTGCCAGGAAGAGGGAAAGAAGAAATAGTGTAGGGGGGGATACAAGGGCCACTGTGTGACTGGACTGGATGGGCCATTGGCCTGATCCAACATTGACTTCTTTTATGTTCATATGAATTAACCTCTCCAAATCTTTGCAGGTTCCCCAAAGTGCAACTGGGTCTGGCTCAGCTGGCACTGTGCAACTTAGGCAAAATTTTCCAGGGGACAGGCTGCCAGGGGGAGGGAAGGGGGGAAAGCTGAAGATGGGGGGGCAGAGAAAGGTTGGCTGGTAGGTGGGAAGGAAAGAAGCAAGCAGGAAAAGGGAAAGGCTATGGGGGCTACCGGGGAAGTGGAAATGAGATGCTCCCCCCACAAATCCTTGTGGGTTCCCCACTTGTCAGATTCGATTTACCCAGCTGAAGTACAGCCCATCATGTCCTCGTTAAATATGGAGGCTGAACTCAGACCTTTTCCTTGGATAAGTACTCTAGTCCTCTGAAAAAAAATTACAATTGACAAGAACAACAGTGGTCAAGAAGGGGTGATGACTGGAGTTTAGAAGCCATCTAGTTCAATCCCTTCCTCAATGCAGGATCAGCCTAGAGCAGGGGTGTCAAACTCATTTGTTACAAGGGCCAGATCTGATATAAATAGGGCTTTGTTGGGCCAGGCCACATGTGTCGTAAAATGGTAGCAAAGATATTAACTTTATAAAGGACACCGACAAATCACAATCAGTGGAGCACCACTCTGGCAGTAAAGTAAACAGTGAAGTCCCACCCCGATCTCCCAGCAGCGCATGGATCCCCGAGGTGGGGCGGGCAGGGCTGAGTGGCATGTGTGCCCCAGGTCCAGTCCCGTGGTGGGCACTCTTGCAAAGAATGGAAGCCGCCTGACTCGCTGGGGGATGCTAAAATTAGCCCGCCCAGCCACCCTGGCTCTCAGCTGCCACACAGCTGTCCCACGTCATCCCACGTCAGGGCTGAGAGGGCGCTCTGTCTTGTCTGCCTTCCCCCTTGCTCTCCCTGCAGCTTTCGAGCCTGCTGGGCAGAGGAGGGCCGCTGGGCTTCGACCACGAATGCGTCCCCACGGTGGGAGCGCCCTTCCCCCAAGGCATGGCTGGCTGTGGCGGCGGCGGTGGGCTGGTCCCATGGTGGGCGCTCTCACCAAGAATGGAAGTGGCTCGACTCGCCAGGGGCGCTAAAATTAGCCCACCCAGATGCCTTGACTCCCAGCTGCCACACTGCTGTCCCGCGGCCGCCTCTCCACCAGGCAGGTCCCCCGACAGATGGGCCTTGCGCAGCCTGGCTCAGCCTCCCCCAGTCTGGCCAGTGACCTCACAGAGGGCAGGCGGCAGCATAGCTCAGGGGCCCCAGGGGTGCTTCCTAGCAACTCGCCAACCCACCTGGCCAGTCCTTAGCTTGTGAGCACCACCCGTGCCTTTGCTCACCCTCCGCCTGGCTGCCATCGAGCCCGCTTCCCACGTGCGGTGCTTCTCCCTGCCGGGCCACACACCTCGCCCTTGAGGCCTGGCTTCACACTGCGGCGGTGGGGAGGGACATTTTCAGAGGGATGGTGACAGCTTCTGCTTGTGGGCTGGTGAGCAGCTCCGTCCTCCTTTCTTCGGTCACCATTGGGAAGCAGAAGCTGGTCAGCAAGGCTGGTGGGGACACGCCCGAACCCATCTTGGTGCCTCCTCTTTCTGCTGCTTCTCTGTTGGGCTTTCTGCTTCAGCCTTCGCTGGCTGCTTCTTGCCCTGCTGCTGTGGGCTGGCTCAAGAGGAGCAGCAATGACTACTGCTACTGGGACAACAACTGAGACAGGTAGGGATGGAAGGCGGAAGGAAAGGGGACTTTGTCTGGAAGAGCTAGTTCACATGTGTCACTGAGAACCAAGTGTTAATCCACTGTCCGTGAAAGTGTATGAAGACACAGAAGGCTTTGAATGCATGAGAATAAGGTTTCTAAAGTATGGGAGGGGAGGCAAGGCAGCGGTGGTGTTGGTGTTCATTGCCCATGTCTTGGGTAGTATGGTCTGTGAAGATTCACAACACATGCATTAAAATGGCTGATCAATTTACAGGCATGTATACACGTGTTTGAGGGCAAAGCGGAAGCAGCTTTAGATGAGGTGTGGGACAAACAGACCATGTGTATCGAACATTTCTTATCAGATTTCTGTTGTGTTGGTATGACTTTCAAGCTGTGGATGGATCTGTTATCCACAAAAGTGTGTAAACCCTTTCAAAATTGCCTTACCAGGGCCTGAGCACAGTATGTCCATTCTAAAAGGCAGGCAAACTGAAATGTGTCTGTAACCTAGCCTACCTCGCTATTAGTCGCTTCGGTACCGGTGTAGCTTTAAATACACTAGTACTTGGGATTTGAAATGATTGGTGGCTAGGTGAAAAGGTGACATCAGGGGGTGTGGCATATGCAAATAAGCTATGCTAATGTGTTATGCTAATGAGCTCCTACACCTCTTTTTCTACTAAATGACCCCTGAACACAATTAAAGGGTTTTTTAAACTTAAAATACAGGCCAGCTTAAAACAGTAACACTGTTGCCATGTTTTATTTAACACTCTTTGATAACTGACACTTCCCATACCCCCCCCCCTCAAAAGATGCCTACCCAAAATGGAAAGGGATTTGGCAATGGGATAGTGGTATTTAGCAATGCAATTTTTAAAATAAAACATCAAGAAAAAGCACAAGAATCACAGCAGAAACTAAAAATAAAACACTAAAAATATAAAATGCTCTGTGCCTAGGAAAACATGAACTGGCTGGGCATTTCAAGCTCACACCCCCCCGGTCTACTCAAACTGACAGTGGCTTTCAGTGTAAAGTCCCACTTTGGCTGTAGGTTCCAAGATTAGAGTACTCAGGCACCTGATCTCAGGTCCATTCAGCAGAGACACGCTGGCTCAAAACATCAGCCCTTTATTTGCAAGCAGACAAATTCAACTGGCATACAAACACTGGAAACTGAAACTCCACTCCATTGAAATACATTGCAGCTCAAAAAAAAGTTGCAAAGAAAATGCAGAATGTATTTTCCATTTAGGTTTCTGGGCCCAGATAGACTACTCTGGGATTGGAATGACAGCCCCCAGAGTGGAATTCCATTCCCAGAACGCAGCTGCTACTCCCAAGGACCATCGTTCCACTCTGGCAGCTGCCATTCCAGTCCCAGTTTATCTGGGCCTAGAGACCTTAAAGGAAAATCCATTCTGCATTTTCTTTGCAGCTTTTTTTGTGCTTAGCCCAGAGGAGCTTCCTGCTGGAGGAGAAACTGTGAAGACAAGGCCCAGCCAGCTGGGAAGTTCGCCAGCCCAGATCTCCCTTGGAAGGGTGAGGACAGGCAGGGGAGGGGGTTGGGGGTGAAGAAGAGAGCCAAGGGCCTGATTAAAGCCCTGGGCAGGCTGCTTCTGGCCCGCAGGCCTTAGGTTTGACACCCCTGGCCTAGAGTATCCCTGAAAATTGTTTGTCCAGCCGCTGATTAAAGACTGCCAGTGGGGGGGAGCTCACCCACCTCCCTAGGCAGCTGATTCTACTGTTGCACAACTCTTTCTGTAAAAAAGTTTGTCCTAATATCCAGTTGATACCTTCCTGTCCTTAATTTAAACCCATTATTGTGAGTCCTATCCTCTGCTGCCAACAGGAACAGCTTCCTGCCCTCCTCTAAGTGATAGCCCTTCATATACTTCAAGAGAGCAATCATGTCCCCCCTCAACCTCTTCTTCTCCAGACTAAACATTCCCAAGTCCTTCAGCCTTTCCTCATAAGGCTTGATCTCCAGGCCCCCGATCAACCTTATCACTCTCCTCTGCATGCGCTCCATTCTGTCCACATCTGTTGATAGAGCTCAAGACTGCATTAGCCTTTTTTGTCGCTGCATCACACTGGCTGCTCATATTTAATTTTCGGTCCACCCTTATCCCAAGTTCTTGTTCACACACACTGCTACTCAGAAGTGTATCCCCCATCCAGTATGCATGTTCGTCATTTTTGTTACCCAGATGTAGAACTTGGCACTTATCCTTGTTAAATTGCATCTTGTTCACATCTGCCCAGTGTTCAAGGAAGAATGCACAAAGACTATGCATGTATCCAAAATACATGAGAATCCTCAATGGATGACAGATGAACATTTTAAAATTGCTAAAGATAGACAAGAAGCAACCATAAATGGTGACAGGGATAGAATCAGAAGTCTAAATGCAGTGTTCCAGTGACTGGCACATAGAGACACAGAGAACTTATTATAATAACCAGTGTAAGGAAACAGAACAACAAAAAAAGGAAGAACAAGAGATCAAAGGGAAATTTAAAGTACGGTTAGGCAGGCTGAAAAAGATCAACACAAAAATATATTAACTGAAGAGGACAAAATAAAGAAAAGGTGGGAACAATGCACGGAGGAACTATGAGGAAAAAATGAGAGGATGACAGGTTCCTTCCAAGAAGAATCTACAGTTTTAAAAAGTGGTGACAGCTGCACTGAGAGCAATTGAGAGAAATACATCATGAGGACTAGATGGGATATCAACAGAGCTATTTCAAGCCACAAAAACAAAGTCCATCGAAATTTTAATAAGAATATTCCATCAAATAAAAAAAACCAAAATAGTGGCCCACAGACTAGAAACGATCAATCTACATTCCAATTCAAAAAAAGGAGATATCAAAGACTGCGGCAACTATCGGACCATCGCACTAATTTCTCATGCAAGTGTAGAGATGTTCAAACTCTTACAACAAAGTCGATCGCTATATATGGAACAAGAAATCCCAGATGTTCAAGCTGGATTCAGAAAAGGAAGAGGCACTAGAGATTGTACTGCAAATGTATGTTGATTACTGGAGCATACTAGAGCATTTCAGAAGAAAAATCAGCTTGTGTTTCACAGAGTACAGCAAAGCTTTTGACTGTGGATCATGAAAAGTTATGGTTGGTTTTAAAAGAAATGGGTGTGCCACAACCAATGTTCCCTCTAAGCTGTAGAGTCTTGTGAGCAAAAATTCTACTTTGTGAGCTCCTGGCATAAATGTTGTGAGCAAGTGATTTGGCTACTGCATAAATTAGTTTGCTCTGGAGCCATCCTCCCTGAGCGAAGACAAAAATCTGTGAGCCAGAGGCTAAAAAACTGTGAGCTAGCTCACACTAACTCAGCTTAGAGGGAACACTGGCCACAACATCTAATTGCTTTGATGCACAACCTGGAGAATATGGAGAAACAGAATGGTTTCCAGTTGGCAAAAGTGCTAGCCGAGGATGAATTTTATCTCCCTATCTCTTCAATCTATACACAGAACATACCAAAAGGAAAGCTAGAGTGAAAATTGCGGAAGGAACATTAACGATTTGAGATATGCAGATGACACCACATTACTGGCAGAACATAGCGAAGATGAAGCGACTGCTGATGAAGGTTAAAGCAGAAAGTGTCCAAGCAGGATTATAGCTGAACATCAAGGGGGGGGGGGAAATGACTGCTGTCAAATTACACAACTTTAGGGTTGATGATGAAGAAATCAGAAGGAGATTGAGACTGGGAAGGAGCAGCCAGGAAGGAGCTAGAAAAGATTCTTAAGCGTAAGGATGTTTCGCTGGGGACCAAGATCAAGTTTATTCATGCCATAGTGTTCCCCATTGCTATGTATGGGTGCGAAAGTTGGACAATGAAGAAAGCTGACAGAGGAAAAAACCTGATTCAGTTGAAATGTAGCGTTGGAGGAGAATTTTATGGATACTGTGGACCACCAAAAAAACAAGTAAGTTCAACCCTGAACTCTCTGTAGAACCTAAAATGACTAAACTATCGTACTTTGGTCACATTATGAGAAGACAAGAGTCACTGGAAAAGAGAATAATGCTAGGAAAGGTTGAAGGCAGCAGGACAAGAGGAGGACCCAACATGAGATGGATTGACTCTCTCAAGGAAGCCACAAGGGCCCTCAGTTTTCAAGACCTGAGCAAGGCTGTTAAGGATAGGATGTTTTGGAGGTCATTAATTCATAGGGATTCATAATTCATGGTAATTAATTCATAATTCATGGTGCTGGAGAAGACTCTTGAGAGTTTCTTGGACTGCAAGAAGATCAAATCAGTCAATCCTAAAAGAAATCAACCCTGACTGTTCCCTGGAAGGCCAGATAATGAAACTGAAGCTCAAATACTTTGGCCACCAAATGAGAAGGGAGCACTCACTGGAGAAGACCCTGATGCTGGGAAAGATTGAAGGTCAAAGAAGACGGAGATGGCAAAGGATGAGATGGTTAGACAGTGTCACAGATGCAACGAACATGAAACTGAGCAAACTTCAGAGGACGGCGGAAGACCGGAAGGCCTGGCGTGATCTGGTCCATGGGGTCGCAAAGAGCCGGACTCGACTGTGCGACTGAACAACAAAATTCATAGGGATGCCATAAGTTGGAAATGACTTGACAGCACTTAACATACACTCACAGAGAGAGAGAGAGAGAGAGAGAGAGAGAGAGAGAGAGAGAGAGAGAGAGAGAGATGTTCCACAACTGCCACTTTAATATATTACAAGGACAGTTTATTCTAATAATGCAGTGGTAATGTTCTAACACACTTCATTTTCTTATGATCGCACAATCAATGCCACCCTATATCCTTTATTAATGGAATATGATTTTAGTCTGCTGTCGTTATTGTGGGTATCACCTGCTTTTATACTGCATTGTCTAAACTTTGTAATTCACTTCCTTTATTTTTTATAGAATACCTCACCTTATATAGTTTGTTGTTCTCTAAATCTGGAATCCTAGTCCTATTGCACTGTTTACTAGTTATCTTGTGCTGTCTGTCTGTACTGCTTTAAGTCCTGTCATCTGCCTGGAGACTCAGCCAGAAAGTCAGATAATGAAGTAAATGGGGAATATAAAAAGTGAAAATTTCTTGAGAGGGAGCCCCACTGAATAGCCCCGAGGAAGATAGACCTGCTTATGGATTGCTCTTTAGATGTTGCATGTATGAAAATCCCTTCAAGTCGCAGAAGAAGGAGGAGGAGACTGGATTTACACCCTGCCCTTCACTACCTGAAGGAGTCTCAGAGTGACTTACAATCCTGTTCCCTTCCCCTCCCCACAACAGACCCCTTGTGAGGTAGGTGGGGCTGAGAGAGCTCTGAGAAAACTGTGACTGACCCAAGGTCACACCAGCAACTGGATGTGGAGGAGTGGGGAATCAAACCCGGTTCTTACAGCTTAGAGTCCGCACTCCTAACCACTACACCAAACTGGCATACCTCTAGACCCCAGTACAATGTAGCCATTCTCCTGTCCCATCTACTACGGCCTGTCCTTGGACCATGATGTGGGGATGAAAAAGAATTTTAACATGGAATGTTAAACTAAAGAGTGTTAAAGAGAATGAGAGAAAGCAGCTGTTGGTGGGCAAAGGGCCTCTTTGGAAAGGCACAACAATGTTGCCACGTTGCACAAATCCATAAGCCAAGCAGGAAAGTGAGTGGTGGGCGATCAACCCAGAACTTCTGGTTAGAACAAAGACCTTTTTAAAATATATTCCCCCATCCCCAACACAATTGTTCTCAGAGTGATTCAGGTTTACATTGACAAGCTTTTTAGAAAGAAACCTGCTACCATGCGTGTATTTATTAGAAATGATATTAATAGCATAAGAAGAGCCTTGCTAGATACATCCAGTCTTACATTTTGTTTCCCATAATAGCAAATCAGATACGTCTAGGAGCAGGGCCTGAAGGAAATCAGCCATCCTTATGGCTTGTCCCCAGCACCTGGTGTTTAGAGTTATACTGATCATGAACATGGAGGTTCCATTTATCTGTTACAACTAATAGCCGTTAACAGGCCTATCCTCCGTGAATTTGCTTCATCATGATCTCTAATTGCTCTATATGGATGACGACGACAAAATATTGTATTTCCAAAACAGTGGAGTCCAAAATATTGTATTTCCAAAACAGTGGAACTAGAAATGGTATGTGAGAAGCACTCTTACTACGCTATTTTGCAGTTTGCCTTAACTATAGTTAATTTGGCACTTAATGCAATCAAAGAGAAGTCTTTGGAAACCTAAACTGGACTTTGGAAGGCTCTACGTTTCAGTTGCCAAGGCTGTAGTGCCACTTAGTGGTCATCAGGCAGAACTGCAGTGTAATGGCTTGAGGGGTCAATACTATTGTATTGCTTTAATTTTACCATGGATTATAAGGTTTGAGTATAGAACAGAACACCATGTGGGAAAGATTTGTGCAGGAAGAACCAAGAGGAACAGGCAAAGAAAAGAGAAGGAATGAAGCTTCTGACGGGAAAAACTGAGGAGAGAGGACAGCAATAGAAGACAAAGGCATAAGGGAAACAATTCTGGGGGTGGGGGTGGGGAGACAGAAAGGCCAAAATTAAGAAGAGCACAGAAGAGAATGAATGCCAGTGTTGTTGGGAAGAAACCAGAGACACATACTGGAAGGGGAGGGCTGCAGTAGCCTGGGATACTCTGTGCCCTTGCGCTGGATTTTCATCTGTCTTTCGAAAACAATGTCACAGGGCAGGATCCAAAGGTGCTCTTGCAGAAGTGTAAGGCCCTTCTGCTCACAGAAAGGGAAGGCCTATGATTGCCACAGACTTCCCACCTGAGCTACAGCCCCTAGCATGGCATCTCCCACTCTTCAGTTTGGTGTAGTGGTTAAGTGCGCGGACTCTAATCTGGGAGAACTGGGTTTGATTCCCCACTCCTCCACTTGCACCTGACAGGATGGCCTTGGGCAAGCCATAGTTCTGATAAGAGCTGTTCTTGAAAAAGAGCAGTTTCTGTCAGAGCTCTCTCAGCCCCACCTACCTCGCAGGGTGTCTGTTGTGGGGAGGGGAAGGGAAAGGAGTTTGTAAGCCGCTCTGAGACACCTTTGGGTAGTGAAGGGCGGGGTATAAATCCAATCTCTTCTTCTCTTCTTCTTCTTCTTCTTCTTCTTCTTCTTCTTCTTCTTCTTCTTCTTCTTCTTCTTCTTCTTCACCACACTTCCCCCTGGAACCCCTTTGCAGTGATGCTGGGGCAGGAGACCTCCCCAGGAAAGACAAAGAAGGTCTCTTCCACAAGAAGACCCCCCCCATTGTGGGTCTTTGGATGCAAACCACAGTCCAGCCAAAGTTGAACAATTTCCAGAGCAATTTTTACAAGCACATGTGCAGCAGTCTCCCAATGCAAGCAGTGGGACTTGAAAGGGGTGAACTCTTGCACATGAGATTAGCACATGAAGCTGCCTTGAGTCAGACACACTGGTCTATCAAGGTCACCACTCTTCTCTGGCTGGCGGTGGTGGCTCTTGGGTTCAGATCTTTCACATCACCTACTAGCTGACCCTTTTAACTGGAGAAATGCTAGAGGAGGACTGAACCTTTTAAATTCGGCATTGCCGCTTGTTAGCCACCCTGAGCCACTGGGTAGGGCGGGATATAAATCCCAAAATAATAAATAAACAAATAAATAAATAAATAAACCTGGGGCCCTTTGCATGCCAAGCAGATGGTCTACTTCTGAGCCCCATCCCCTCCCCAAGGAGATGCATTTCATACTGCCTCAGTATCTATGAGAGAATTAAACCTTATGGTAGATATTTGAGTCCAGTGGCATCTTTGAGAGCAATAACATTTTCAGGATATGAATTTCTGAGTGTCAAAGCTCCCTTCCTTACATTAATACATGACGCATTTTACTGATTTTAATAGATATTACTAATGTGTTGTATCTATTATTGGCACCTGCCTTAGGTTCTGACTGTCAGGAGTAAGGAGGGATGTATCAATGCCCTAAATAAACACAAACATTATATTTAACTCCATTATATGTACACCATGCTTCTAAATCCTCTCACTGTGAAGAGATGAAACTACACCTCCCCGCTCTTTGGTGGTAGTGCCCAGATGTGTGAAGAGCTTGGAAGGGTGTCTTTACAGAACCTATTGTTACTCCCCACTCGAAATTTCAAAGACACCACAGATAGGAAGCCATTGATTCAGTAGCAGGAAGGCAAATTATTCTTTAGCTCTGGAGGACTGTCCCTCAGAGATGATAGCACAGGATTGCTGACCTTGAGTTCATTCACAAATGCAGAACAATGGACCTCCCAGAGCCGAATAGGGACACAGGATTCTTATCTCACTACAGATGCTAATTTGCTGCCCTGTAGCACTTCTTATTGGAGCTGCAGTGGCTCAAGTGGTTAAGACGCTGAACTGCAGGCTGTGGAAGGTCGGTAGTTCAGCAGTTCGAGACCCGAGTGTGCCACATGACGGAGTGAGCTCCCGTCTCTAGTTCCAGCTCCTGCCAACCTAGCAGTTCGAAAGCAAGAAATTGCAAGTAGATAAATAGGTACCACTTCAGTGGGAAGGTAACAGCGTTCCGTGCACCTTGGTGTTTAGTCATGCCGGCCACATGACCACGGAAACATCTTCGGACAGCGCCGGCTCTTTGGCTTTGAAACGGAGATGAGCAACCCTAGAGTCGGATTCGACTGGGTTTTGAGCAAGGGAACCTTTACCTTTAGCACTTCTTGCCCTGAACTGGATAGCTCAGGCTAGCCTGATCGCACCGGATCTTGGAAGCTAAGCAGGGTCAGCCCTGGCTAGTATTTGGATGGGAGACCTCCAAGGAATACCAGGGTCATGTCACGGAGGCAGGCAATGGCAAAGCACCTCTGAACATCTCTCCCCTTGAAAACCTCACATGGGTTGTGACTTGGCAGCATTTTCCACCATCGCCAAGCACTTCTCCGTTTGCAGGACCTGAGCAAAGCTGTTGACTACGGGACGTTATGGAGGTTGTTGATCTATGGGATTGCCATGGAAGCGACTCGACGGCACTTAACAGCACATGCCGTTCTCCCCCTGTTCAGATGTAATCTGGCCAAGCTCGTTACATTATGCAGTGTACCTCTGCGTCCTGGCTCCCTTCTTCGCAGCACCCCTCCCACCTTCTAACTGGGAGACAAGGCTCAGGAATCTTTACAGAATCTGGTGAAGGGAGTTTTGACTCTCAAAAGCTCATGTCTTGAAAACAAGGTTGCCAGCCTCCTGGTGGGAGCAGGAGAATCCCCGCTTTCGCAGGGGATATCCCTAATGTATTAATTGCAACTAGCCAGCACTTTATGTTTTAAACTGTTTTTAGATGGTTTTATCTTTGTTACAATTGTTTGTGCTATTCTTGGAAGCTGCCCTGAGCCTGCTTTGGCGGGCAGGGTATAAATCAAACAAATAAATAAAATAAAATCCAAAGAACAGAAAAAGAGGTTCCCTGTCTAATTGGGGGGGGCAGTTTGGGAAAGGGTGGGGCCACCCCAGTGTGATGACATCATGTAGAGTGACACCATCATGTCAGGGATGCAGCACCACGCGCACATGCCCCCCCCCCCGCTTTCCCCCAACCATTTAAAGGAAACCTTCCCTTTAAATGGTCGGGCAAAGAGCGGGAACTGTGC
>NW_015164235.1:427169-434627 GCF_001447785.1 Gekko japonicus
GGGTGCCACACATGCCTACCCTGCAAACTGTGAATTCATGGCTTGTGGGGCAGGTGTGCCCGGGGCTGTGGAGGACTGTTGGGGGCGAGGCTTCTCCCCACCGGCCAGCTGACCGGTGTCTGGAGGGGGGGGCAAAATTGGGGAATCCCTGCACCCACCTGGGGACTGGCATCCCTAGGAAGTAGGCCCGAAACTGGAAGTAGGCATGAAAAGTTCAGTTGGGGGACGGAAGAGCCTGCAAAAGCGGGAATTCTCCTGCTCCCAGAAAAATACGTGCTTGCTTCGAATTGAAAATTACAAAGGAGATCACAGTTGACCAAATGGTTTCAGTTTTAGGCACATTCCTGCCTTCCTGTGTCCTGAGTGGACTCAAGGTCTTTTCATCCAAACAGATGCCTTTCTAAAATCCAGCTAAATTCCCTAATACATAACATGGAACTAAATATATTTCCTTGCTAAACTAAGGGATTAACCTGATCAATATACTTCATAGATATAGGCAGCATACATAGCAGAAGGGTTCATACATTACAGCTGTAAAATGTTAATAAAATGGAAATAAGATGCACTTAAGATCAATAAAAGATCAATCAGCCATTAAAAAAAAGAAAGGCATTTTTGGTGGTGCCACAATCTTCTCTCAAACTTCCAGAAGTCCCCCACACACACTCCTTGAAGTTGGGCTCCTAATTCAACACATGGGGCTTGTGCTGCTGTGTTCCTGCTGTCTCCTTGCCTCCCTCCCTCCCTCTGCTATCACAACATTTTGGGAAGTGCCAAAAAATGTTAGGAGGAGGGGCCAAGCATCCCACCATGGCAGAGGCAGTTGTTTCCCCAATGGATTCTCCCAGCAGACACACAGGTGATGCTTTCCAGGGTCTTCTGCAGTACCAGTTACTTCAATGGAATGAAGGAAAACCAGGACTGGCTCTTTAGGAACAAGACACTGGGCATCAGGAGAGATGCTGGGGCATCACTAGTACAACTGTCTGTTTTCATTAGTCACAACAGAATGAATGGGCAGTTTCTGATAGAATATAGGTGTCTCAACACACGCCATTGAGCTCCATTCTAGTCTCCCACAAAGCATTTATCTCTTAAATTACACACAAGGCCTCACAAAAGACAGAACCAGGTTGGAGTCCCCATTCTGCCATGGAAGCTTGCCAGACAGTCCTAGGTGAGCCACTTTCTCTCTCTCTCTCTCTTTCTACCTAACCTACCTCACAGGGCTGTTGTGGAAGGATAAGATGGAAGAAGGGAAGACCGTGTTGTAAGCCATTTATGGGAGAAAAGTGGGGTATAAATCTCTAAAATACATACAAGAAATTAGATCTTCCAACAGACAATTCAAAAAAGCAGGATTCAACAGTAGAGGCTTCAACTTACATTTATCTTTGCACACATTTGTGTGTGTGTGTGTGTTTTTAAACCTAATTAATAGGAGTTAATTAGTTATATTTTAGGATAGGCTTCAACTTCAGCCAGAGGGAATAAACAGGTTCACCAGCTGCTATATTGTACAGAGGAAGGAAGGAGTATTTCTGCGTGTTCAGATGTAATCTTTAAAAGAAGAAGAAGAAGACCGCCTTACACTGAATAGCAGGCATGTCCCTATTTATTTCAGGGAGGCTTTGCAAAATTAAAATGATATGTAGTAAAAACAATATGTGTGTGCCACCTGCTTACTCTCGGATGGAGCGGGCTGGCACGGAATGACAGCTGCGGCAGAGCCAACAACATTTCAGAGACGAGCTTACCTTGCCAACTGGACTTAAATTCACGCATGAGGTTCTTTGCTAGCGCTGAATGCATTTGACTGCTATTAATATGCACTGGCAACTGTTTCTGCTCACTTCGGTCACCGAGGGTCGGCGTTCATTCAAACAAAGGAAAATCTGGATCCAGTTGGAAAGGACTGACAGGACTCCCTTGGGGGGGGGAGCTCCAGCGAGGGTGCTAAACTAGGGGGCAGCCGAGTGCCCAGTCCCAAGTTCCTTTCGAAGCTTCCAGGTGACGGAGAACACCCTTAGCACAACTTCACAAACCCTCAAAGCAGGCGACACAAATGGAGCAGACAAGTCATTGCTCAGCTTCTCAAGACGCATTTTTTGACATGTTCTTTTTCACTCTTGATTTAATCCATGAGAAAGTAAGGGACACATCTCCGTTATAACTTCTAGAGACAGGAGTGCCCCAACAAGACGCTCCCACATCTAAATCCACAGCAGGGGGAGAAGCCATGCACGCATCTCCATCAGTGGGCCAGCTGGGTTTCCCTTCAGTTTAGAAAATGCGCACACCACCTCCTTGGAACCTGCTCAAGGCAGCTCATAACTAGAACAAGTAAATAAACATCATAGAAACAAGTCAAGCCAATAAAAACATGGCGGGGTGTCAAATCAGCATACAACAAAAGAGCATTTTAAAACGATATTGATAAAACAGTCCTTGGGCTCTAAGCAGACCGTTACACAACTAAAGAAGAAGGATCCCTCTTGTTAAAATCCTGGGTAAAGAGGAACATTTTGGCCTGGTGCCTACAGGAAAGTAAAGAAGGGGCCTGGTGAGCCTGGAGTGGCCTAAATCTAATTTCTGATCTTAATATTGATTTTATCATGTCTGTATTTTAACACTTTTAGATTCTTATTTATAATTTTAGATGCCATAATATTTTATAATTTTATTGCTCCCCTATCTGTACTTATCTGTCTTCTATTATACTGGTCTATGACCGTAATAAAGGCTTGTTGTTGTTGAGCCTGGAGTGGGAAAGCAGTCCAAAGGTGAGATGCCACCACTGGAAAGGCCCAGCATCTGGTTGCCACCTGCCTCACTTCTGACTTTACTTCAAAAAGCACTACTGTGGCCCTGACCTGGATAGCCCAGGCAAGCCTGATCTCACCAGCAGTGTTCCCTCTAAGCTGAGTTAGTGTGAGCTAGCTCACAGTTTTTTAGCCTCTGGCTCACACATTTTTAGCTCAGCAAGGATGGCTCTGGAGCAAACTAATTTATGCAGCAGCCCAATTGCTTGTTCACAACTTTAATGCCAGTAGCTCATGAAGCAGAATTGTTGCTCACAAGACTCCACAGCTTAGGGGGAGCATTGCTCACCAGATCTCAGAAGCTAAGCAGGGTCGACTCTGGCAAGTACTTGGATGGGAGACCTCCTTGAAATACCAGAGGCTGGAGGTGGGGGCAGGCTTTATTCTGCCACCTCCCTGAATATCCTCCAGACCCCCAGTAGGGATCAGTCACCAGAGATCACCATGGCTGCGATCACACACACTAAATAATGCACTTTCAAATTGGATTTTTCCAGTTCACACAGTAAAATCCAGTTGGAAAGTGGATTGAAAGTGGATTATTTAGTGTGTGTGATCACAGCCCATGACTTCCAGGTGTACACAGTCAGTCACCAGAGGTTGCCACGACTTCCAGGTGCACATACACATGCACATATTTTTTAAAAGGGCTACAGCTGAGCTCTGTACTGCTCCATCAAGAAGCTCAACATGGGCCCTGTTCATACGAGCCGTTTTGGGCCGGGAGAGGGACAAACAGGCGCGATCCCACAGCAACATCTGGGAATCATGCTGCGCCCGTTTCAAGCCCATCCCCAATTCGCCCCTACCGGCCAAAACACACGGCAAAAAAGAACCACCTACCTAGGTGGTTCTTTATGAAAGGCCGCATCACCGCCGGCCGTGGGATCGCCGGCGCATCTGTTCGCCGGCGCATCCCTGGCCCCCGGCCGTACTGCGCATGCTTGAGCATGCGCAGTTTGGCAGCCTCCCCCTCCCATTTGTCTCTTCCTCCCCGGCATCTGATCATGCCGGGGAGCAACGGCGCCGTGGCTCAGGGGATCGTGGGATCCCGCCGCGGCGTCTCTTTTTTTGGTGCGACTTTTAAAAGCCGCACTTTACCCTGTGTTTTCCCTGCCGTGTGGCAGGGGCCATGGATTGAGTAGGTGATACTGGTTTTTCCCATCCCAGCCCTCTTTCTCTCAAGAATAGAAAGGGAGGGTAGGAGCTGTGGATCAGTGGTAGAGCAACTACTTGGCATGCAGAAGATCCCAGGTTCAATCCCCGGTATCTCCAGCTGAAAGTTGGTAGGTGATGTGAAAGACTTCTGGCTGAGATGTTGGAGAGCTGCTGCCAGTCTGAGTAGACAATACAGACCTAGATGGGCCAAAGGCCTGATTCAGTATGAGGCAGCTTCATGTGTTCATGTGGTATGAATGGGACAATGCTGGCATGGGAAGGAATGGCATGGAGTGCTTGCAGGCACTCTCAGACTTTTGATATTACCGGAGGGGTGCACAGAAGGTGCAAACAGAGGTGGCTCTCATAACAGCAAGGTTATGTCAGAAGGGGTCCTGACTCCCATTTAGAATAATAATAATAATGTAATACAATCCCAAAAGTCTTGCATGTTCTGCCTCAGGCCAGTTCAGTTCTGGCCAATGTCTTTGTGCAGTGCCATAACAACACATGTGATCACGGTTGTGCTTCGTGCTATTGCAGGGCTATCCCAGTTAACTGTGCTACAATGGTGTACTTGACTCAATGGCACATGCAGAAAATATTGCTGGGGCAGAGGATCTCACCAGCTGCACATAACTAGATTATTGAGGCCCAACATATTTCTTCCTCTGGGAGCCTTGAAGCTCCCAGGAATTGACTGAGGCTGTTGTATTGCATTGCCTGAAGTAACTCAGAAGTGAAGCAGGATGGAAACATTACCTCTGGCCTGAAAAAGTTAAAGTGGCTTGGTCACTCCTAGTGGGAGTGTGCTATGTGGGGGGAAACTGAGGCAGCACCCTGCCATCACACAAACTCTGCCACTTGCCTAAGGGTGTAAAGCAGAAGCCACTGTCTGCTCTCTAAGGCTGTCTGTCTTCTGAGGAGGCCAAAATGTCTCCCTGTTCACCTGCCTGTCTGCCTTCGGATGCTAAACTAAGGCTACGGCCTACAGTGTAACTCCATACCTGCCTCCATCCACTCTGCCATATCAGAATTTTAATTGGTTATAAAAACAATCATTTTCTTCCACACCTCTGAAATGTGTTGGGGAAAACTCCCTGGGGTGTGAGGAGTACAATCCCTGAGAATTTCACTCACAACTCAAAATTACGAGGCAAAAAGGGAGGGAAATCTTTAATGAAATCCACATATTGTGCTCCCCACCCCCCAACTTCCTTCAGTTTCAAGCCCCTCTCACCAATCCTCATGTCACACTCAGGGCCGGCTCGAGGTGTTTCTGCGCCCTAGGTGAGGCTGCCTTGTGGCACAGATGCCAACCTCCCGGTGGGGCCTGGAGACCTGGAGACCTCTGGAGCCAGCCACCCTTTTGCTGCCGCCACCACTGCCTCTTCCCCCCGCCCCCCGTCATCAAAGGGGGGAGGGGGGAGGCACAGCTTGGCGCCCCATCCAGGGCCCGGCGCTCTAGGCGAATGCCTAGTTCGCCTTAGGGTTGCCAAATTTAAAAATCCTACCGGCGGGGGAGCGTCCTGCTGCTCCCGGAGCCGGTCGGGATCGTGGGCGCGCGCAAAGCGCGCACGCGCTTCCGGAGCATCACCGGAAGTGACGTCAGACGCTGGGGCGGGGCCACGCCATTTGAGGGGAAAACTCTTTGTTTTCCCCTCAAATGGCGTGGCCCCGCCCCCAGCGTGCGACGTCACTTCCGGTGACGCGCACGCCGGGGAGGGGTTTCCCCCGGGCCCCGATTCCCCGGCGTCGGGGAACGGAGCCTCCGGGGCGGGGTAATTCCACCCTACCGGGGGAGTTGGCAGCCCTAGTTCGCCTAGTGGGTGAGCCAGCACTGGTCACACTTTCCGCTCTGTAGGGGCAGGGAGCTGTACAAAGTTACTCATACCATTCTGAGGTCAATCGAGAGCCACGTTTGTGAAGGCACGTTCACAACAATCAGGAATGAACTTAGAAATCATGTGGCCTCTTCAATCCAGACTGTGAACAGTATTAAGACTAATTACTCCTGTCTAACTACGCTGAAATGAGAGGACTAATGCTGTAATCCTAACTAGAGTCACACCCTACTAACCGCCAATTTACTTAGGAGGGTTCTGCTTAGGGTTGCACTATCAGTCAGCAAATGTATAGTCTGCCACTGTTTGCCATCTCATCTACAAACCACTGCAGACTCATGAAATGTATGGATCTGATCAGTGCACCAAGGCCATTCTCTCCTTTCTACTTAGATCGCTTCCTCTTTAACTGTACTGAAATGACAGAGCTATGTTCTCATGAATGTTATTTTGGGGCTCCTGTTAACAAAAGAACAATCTTAAACCTACCACGATAACCTCCTTTCCCTTTTGTCTCACTGTACTTGTAAGAGGTTGCCTCCAGAAAAGGAGCAATCCCCTCTGTCTACCCAACAGAGATGTCCTCAGGAAAGTGTTGTAAATCTCTGCATGCCAGCCAGGTGGGGACGAGAGTTCACCCTGAATTTAACTGATCTCCAGGCAATAAAGATTGGCTCCTCTGAAGAAAACGGCAGTTTTGGAGGGCAGACCATAGGGTCTAGGAAAAACTGAGATTCTACCCCAGGTACTGCTCCCAAATCTCCAGGAATTTCTCAAGCCAGAGTTGCAGCCCTGTCCCCATATCATGATAAATGACATTCACAGGCCCTTCATTCTGGGCTGGAGCCTTTCCTCCTGCTGCCACCCAGGGCTGGGAATGTCTCTCAGATTTGGGGAAAGCAGAGTTTGGGGAGCAGAGGGAACCCAGCAGGGCATAATGCCATAGAGACCACCCTCCAAAGCAGCCATTTTCTCCAGAGGAACTGATCTCTGTGGTTTGAAGATTAGTCGGAATTCCAGGAGCTCTCCAGGCCCCAACTGGAGGCTGGCTGCCCTACTGCCACCCCTTTACCTCCGGAAAGGAATTTTCAAAAATTGGTTCTTTGTTTTTGTACTCCATCCTGAGTCTTCACAAAGCAAAGAGACCTGCTGGCCTAAGCATTCTTCTAGGGCCAAAGTTCTGCCCATCATCTCCCAGCAAGGCCAAATAGAATAGGGATGCCAGCCTCCAGGTGGGACCTGGGGATCCCCTGGAATTGCAGATCATCTCCAGACTACAGAGATCAGTTCCCCTGGAGAAAATGGATGCTTTGGAGGGTGGACTCCATGGCATTGGACCCCACTGAGGTCCCCGTCCTCCCCAGACTTCATTCCTAAATCTCCAGGACTTTTCCCGCCTGGATCTGGCCCCCATCCCCTACTGATGGCCAGGAAACAGAATCTAGTCCTTGTGTGTTTCCTAGTGGCCATTTGAGATTACTTCTTCCTCACCTTATTTGTTCAACAGGACTACAATTAAAGCACTTTTCTGTCTGGGGCCACAGAGCTTTGGAGCCTGACTTTTCTCTGGATAGAAAGAAAGTTTGTAAGCACTTGGCTGGAGAGTACCTTTAGTCAATGTATGGCCCTTT
>NW_015164235.1:434669-438791 GCF_001447785.1 Gekko japonicus
AGCCGCACCAAAAGAGACACGCGGCAGCGGGATCACATAGATCCCCTGAGCCGCCGCACACTTCCTCCCCGGCACAATCAGATGCCAGGGGGAAGCCACTGACAGGGAAGTGAGGCTGCCGAACTGCGCATGTGTGAGCATGCGCAGTTCGGCCGGGAGCCAGGATTGCTACGAATGAAGAGCGCGCCGGCGATCCCACGGCTGCGCTTGATGCGGCGTCCCAGGTAAGTCCTTCTCTGGGGGTGGTTCTTTTTTACAGCACGTTATTGGCCTGAAGGGACGGATCGGGGACGGGTGCGAGCCAATTCCCAGATGTTGCAGTGTGCTCGTGCTCGTTTGCTGCACCCCCGATCCGTCCCTCTCCCGGGCCAAAATCTCCTGTGTGACCGGGGCCTATCTAGTAGACTCTGAGGGAGCTGGGATTTTGGGGTGTGTGGCAAGAGACTGATTGATAGGGGGGAATGCCCAGGGGGGGATGAGCCAGCTGCCCAAAGAGGCATCCTACCTGAGGTCATAAAATGGGAGGATTTGAATGAAATAAACAAAATAATGCTGAGTTCAGGGCTACCAACTAGCTGGGAGGGGGAAAAAGTCCTGTCCCTTTAATAGATGGTTAATGGGATGCTATTAACCAGGTGATATTATTTATCTTCATCTCACAAAATGCTTCAGATGCCCATTTCCAAACATTAAGCCTCTATTAAAGGACATGACATTTTCCTCCATAGCTGGCAAACTTAGCAGAAGTAAAGGATAAAGCTGCACTCCTTGGCCAGGCTCAAAGCCACAGACTACCATGGTAGAGAGATCCAGACAGAAGAGCTCTGAGGGGCTCTTGAAGGGGACAATGGGGGCCCATGGGGGCTGGCAAAATGCAGGAGACCAAGGGGTGGGGACATAGGAGGGTGACTATTGGCTATGGTGTGATAGCGCTTCTGAGTTTCCCTTGGAAGGGGCATAATACCACTCTAGGAATCACCAGCATCTCTATGGTTTTGTCATAAGGTTTCTGGTGATTCCTAGAGAGGACTGACATCACTTCTGGGTTTTCCTTGGAAGTGATATCACATCACAGGCTCAATGGCCATTTGTATTGTTTCTCCTCCACTGGGGTACTGAGAACCCTACCTAGCACTTTCTGATTGAAAACAGTAGAAAAAGAAGTTAAAATTGATGTGAATGAAATTGGGGGGAAAGACATTTAAAAATTAAAAATGAAGGAAACACACATATCTGTTTCTTTCACCTCAAACACAGAAAAAGGCTTGTTTTTTTTAATACCGTTGCAAGGATACACCATGTACTCTCCCAGGAAATCTACCCATTTGCACTGGTCAGTTTTTAAACTAATATATAACTTTCATTCATTTTGGAAAGACAAAGTTAGCATCTGCCTAAAAAGTAAACCTTCTGTGTGTTGCCTATGCTGGTCACACTGCCTTTTCCCTTCTTTTCTAAATTATAAACCAAGCTCATCTACTGCCTTAAATTTATAAGGTTTCTGATTTATCACTTTTGGGTCATAAGTAAAAATATTAAAGATTGTTTAAGCCACCAGAGGGCAGGCTGCCGTACAAATGGGGAGAGCTGCATGAAGCAAGGAACGTTGTACTCGTACCACTAGATTTTAAAAATAGAATATTTATATCCTGCCATTCTGCTAAATAAACAGTACACCAAAAACACTGGCAATTTTCCTCTTTAAAATTATATATAGTCCAGTATAAAACAATCTATTCCTTTGCATTAGTACCATAAGATGCATAACATATGATCATTGAAAATACGAGGAAACTGGAATTTTACTTTCCTTATACTTGTCTAATAATTTAAGAGAAGGTTGGGCTTGTGTGGGATCATGAGACCGACCTTCCCACCCTTCCCTGTTTTCTAGAATTCACCACCACCACCACCACCACCACCACACAGCAAAGATCTGCATTTCAGTGTGCAGAAATCACAGGGACCAGTGTTCCCTCTAAGCTGAGTTAGTGTGAGCTAGCTCACATTTTTTTAGCCTCCAGCTCACACGTTTTTGCCTTAGCTCAGGAAGGATGGCTCCAGAGCAAACTAATTTATTCAGTAGCCAAATCGCTCGCTCACAACTTTAATGCCAGTCGCTCACAAAGTAGTATTTTTGCTCACAAGACTCCACAGCTTAAAGGGAACATTGACAGGGACACCCCCTTACACACACAACTTGGTTTCTATCCCTACGGAATTATTTGGTTTTGAGTGGATGCAGCATTTTTGTTCACGTGATACTATCTTCTTTGTTTCTGGTGACAGAGACAACCATCTAGCGGTGCAGTCCTAAGAAGAACTGCTCACATCTGAGTCTCCTGTATTAATTGGTCTTAGAAAGTTTGACTACGGGTCTGGCAAAAGTGTCAAAGTACACGAGATGCTAGAAGTTCCACGAGTGAACTCCCAATGTTGTTTGTTTTAAAAGCAGATACCCTGGGCCTTGATTTGGATCATGACCATGGTATTGGGAGGGATTAAGCTATCCCACATGCCATTTTTCTGACCTGAAAAGGCACCACAGAGTCGCTCCTTTACCCACTTTATTTTAAATTCTGGGGTTGCTCAGAGGACTGCCCCCTTCCATACTGTTCAGCCCACCAGCTAAGAGCCTCCTCTCAAGACCTCTGTATCCCCCCAACTGCAGAGGTGAGACAGGCAGTGACCAGAAACAGGGCTTTTTCAGTGGTGGCACCTCATTTCTCTCCCCCTTGAGACTCACTTGGCACCTACCCTACTCTTGTCTAGGTGGTAGAATGAAACATTAATTTTTACCTAAGTTTTTAATGGAGTGTGATCTTTTTTTCTCTCAACTAACATGTTATTAAGCATTAACAAACAAGCAACATGCATACATTGTGTTTGAATAGATTAGTATACATACAATTCGTAATATAAAATAAAACCCATTACAACGTACTCGATCACTGGGTATGTAAACGGTACTCAGACTATCTGACCTATTTTGAGTTATATCTGTGTAATCACATAGTAGGACATAGAAAACATTATATTCCAAGATCAGCCACCAATTGGGGAATTTCCCCTTGAGACAACAAGTATTCTAGAATAGGTAACCATAAGGAGGAAAAGTAGGACTGTCTAGAGGCCTTAAGAATGCCATCCAGATTATCTGTGAGCTTCGCCATGCTGTACAATTTCCATAGTTTTTGATGCCACTGTGAGATTGTAGGGGATTGTGAAGATCTCCAGGCTAAGGCAATAGTATTTCTTGCTGCATATATTAATATAGATAACCTTTCTCTAAGAGCGTATGAGCACATCAAGTGTTTCCAGTCTCCTAAGAGCAAATGTTCTGGCGTAAGATTAAGGTCTAGACTCGGATTTAACCTTTATTAGTATATATTCCCAGAAAGGGGCAATTTTAGGGCAGGAGATCCAGCAATGAAGGTAACTTCCTACATCTCCACAATTTTTCCAGCATTTTGGGTTAAATGCTTTGGCGTGAGCTAACTTTTTAGGGGTGAGATACCAGCGTGAAATTAATTTAAAGGAGTTCATACGCACATCTATCATTTTGGAGTGGTAAGGGGAGGAGGCCCAAATGGAGGACCAAGTATTCATCTCGTATTTCACAGCTACAGTCTACTTCTAGCCCGAGGAATGTTTTACGATCATTATTTTAAGCTGCCGAATTTTTTATGATTTTTGTAATGCTGTGACAGGGATTATAATGGCTGTTAATTTTAATGGTTTCCTTGTTTTATTTTGTAAGTCGCCTTGAACAGGTTCTCTGGAAAGGTGGCATATAAATTAATTGATTAAATAAATAACACATGCTTATGCAGGGGTTTTCAGGTTAATATGGCAGTTTTGCTGTCGTGACCCTACTTACTGGAATGTGAATGCACAATGAAGAAGATCATTAGATGTGATGATCTACACACAGGTTTTGCAACAAAATGGTACAAACCTGGATCTCATACTTAAGTCTTTTTTAATGTAATAATCAGTTGCCAGGTTCCTGAAGGTCAGCGATATTATTTAGAATACCAAGTAATAGTCAGAACAGAACAGCTAGATTCGAGTTCAAAAGCACCTTAGGGACCAACAAAATTGGGGGAGGGGGTTCAGCTT
>NW_015164235.1:439776-447554 GCF_001447785.1 Gekko japonicus
TGGCCAGCATGACTAAACGCCAAGGCGCATGGAACGCTGTTACCTTCCCACCGAAGCAGTACCTATTTATCTACTTGCATTACCCCGCGGTAAATAGCTTCTCATCAGTGAAGGAGCTGGACTTAGACACAGCTTTATATAAAACTGAGTGCATATTACAGGGATCGTTTCAGAGGGTAGCCATGTTAGTCTGAAGTAGAAGAACAGCTGGATTTCAGGCCAGTAGGACCTTAGAGACCAGCAGGATTTCGGGGTGGGGTGTGTGTAAGTTTTCAAGAGTCAAAGCTGCCTTCATCAGATATTACTGGACTCAAATCTTGGTATATTACGGGGATCCTACATACAAAATACAAACATGAGTGTAGAACAAATTACAATTTGTTACATCCTGCTGAGAGTTCAAGAAAGACCTCCGTTGCTTGGGAACCCCTATGGTGGAAAGTCAGTTCACAGGACAAGGGAGCAAGGGAGAGAAGGTTCTCTTTGGCACCATCTGGGCACCAAACGATTACAGCTTGATCCCGTGTGCCCTCCTAAACTATCTCCCGGTACATCCCACAGACAAGGAATTCTGTATGTTATCTGGTGATGGCTGATTTCCCAAATGAAAATACACTACTGCAGCAAAACAATGGTCATACTAATATTTTTATATGCACAACTGAGGGGGGAAATTAGGCATTGCTATTTTTTTTTTTTTTTGCAGGAAATGAATTTGTTCTAGTTTATTTTAAGCCTCTCTTTCCCAGAAGGTCACATTATTTTACCATCTGCCCCTGACTGCTAGCTTCCCACTCTACCGTGTCATTCTTACACCTAATGCTCTCTGTAACCCTTCAGCCTCCTACACTAATTAGCCTACTTTCATCCCTGGAAACTGCGCACTTGCAGTTTTGCCCGGGCTCTTCTTGTGATACGTGGCTTCCCTTCTCAGCAGGCAAAGAAGGCTCTTTCTGTTGAGTCAGTTTACCCACCCAGATTCTCTTCTTATCAGAGGTCATTTCGGGGGGGATCACAGTTCCCCCGGGTGAGGTACGGGGGCGGGGCACATGACGAAGCCCCGTCCCCCGCTTCCGGCCCTCATTCAGCCAGAAGGAGGCAGGAGAAGAGGGAGGGTAAGTTGCTTCCTCCCTGCCTCTCCCCACCCCTGCCTGCCTGGGGCCAGGGAGGGCCTTCGTGGGGCTTCCTTGCACTCCTGCCAGCCTTGCAGGTCCAGCGCCAGGCCCCTCATGGGGCTCGGCAGTGGAGCTGCAAGACCGGCGGCGGCGGCCGGGACCGTTGGGGGTGGTGTGTGTGGCCTTATGACACACTTCCGGTGATGTCAGGGGGTGTGGCATATGCTAATAAGTTATGCTAATGAGTTCCCCTAGCTCTTTTTCTACGAAACGACCCCTGCTTCTTATTGTTGGGTCCTCGAGTTTGGCTTCTCCATACACTTAGAACCAGGGTCTGATTGGGATGTTAACAAAGCAATCCTAATCAGAGTTACACCCTTCTAAATCTGTTGAAGTACATGAAATCTGGAAGGGTGTAATTCTGCTTAGGATTCCTCTAGCAGGCATGGGTGGATTGGGATGGCAACAATCCTGATCAGAGTTGACTTCGTTTATTTCAATGGGCTTCGAAGGGTAGCTGACATCAAGCTGGCAGAAGCAGAGACAACAACGGCAAGCCTTATGAGAGCTGTTGAACCAGCAAAGCTTCCAAGTTTCTGTAGGCTTATATAAGAAGCTGGGATCCAGATTGGGATGTTAACAAAGCAATCCTAATCAGAGTTACACCCTTCTAAATCTGTTGAAGTACATGAAATCTGGAAGGGTGTAATTCTGCTTAAGATTCCTCTAGCAGACATGGGTGGATTGGGATGGCAACAGTGCAATCCTGATCAGAGTTGACTTCATTTATTTCAATGGGATTCGAAGGGTAGCTGACATCAAGCTGGCAGAAGCAGAGACAACAACAGCAAGCCTTATGAGAGCTGTTGAACCAGCAGAGCTTCCAAGTTTCTGTAGGCTCATATAAGAAGCTGGGACCCATGCCCTTTCTGGTGACCTGACTGAAAGTCCCGGTTCCTGTCAAGAGCTACTACACCTCATCTCCTTCCAGGGAGAGACTGGGCAGAGGAAGACCCTGGGCTGCTTGTTGTGCATTCCTTCAGTGAGTCCACGTCTGTTCCCTGGTCCTCCTTTTTCTGATCTCGAGGTTCTGGTGGGACCTCTGTGGTTTGGGACCTTAGCACAGCTCCTGGAACAGCTCCAAGTCATCAGAAGGTGCTGGCAGGGTAAAGGGCTTTCCAAGTAGTGCCTGGTCTATTGGGTCACTGGGGGCCCACAACTGGTTGCAGTGGTAGAATCATGGGGCGCACCAGCAGAACACTCAGAGGGGCCTCTGCCTCAAAGATCTCAGGGCCTGAGAGGGAATCTTCATCATGTGAAGAGTCTTGCCCTAGTGGAAATATGGCAAAACATGACAACTACTCTCTACAGAACAGAATACACTCTGGAAAGCTGCCTAGGTGGGGACTTGGAATCGGGGGGGGGGGTGCCTATTAAATCTCTGGTCCTATGTAACTGATAAAAATGTGTCTCAAGTCCCCAATCATCTGCTATATTTATCATTGTGCATTGCTTTGTAGAACTTCAAAACTCCTCATCTGTTAACAACTCATTCTTGCATATTTTGTACAAATACTATTGCATCTCAAAGGAAAGGAATGGTTCCATCTCCAAGTGAACATATGAAGTTTTTGTTAAACCCTTGATCGAAGAGTGTGGCTGTGTTACCCAGAAGAAGACTTGTTAACATTCCTCTTAAAAAAGGAGTTTTTGGCTTGATACGTTGGTGGGATCTGGTGAACAGAAATAGGTCCTGCTCAGTGAAAGAAGCCATGTGATTGTGTACCCTTTATGCTTCAGAAATGCTGTCATGTTGAGTTAAAACCATGGTTCATCCAGACTAGTATTATCCACCTCGACAGTCAGTGGCTGCCATGGGTCTAACATCTTTCAGCTCTGTTTCCTTAGATTCTATCAACAGCCATTGCAACTTGGGACCTGCTGCGTGTAAAACATTCCACAAAGTTATAGGCCTTTTTTCAAAATCAGAAACATCACCAAAATAGCACTGCTCAAAATAAAAAGGCATTGCTTTATGAAAAGTTAAATTTCATTGTTACCTCATAACGCATAAGGAATTGACATATACTAACATACTTGCACATGAAAGCAGACTCGAGTACTTGGGGAGGGGCCATGATGACTAAGTGGCAGAATATCTTCTTGGACTGAAGAAGGTCCCAGGGTCAATCCACAGCATCTCTGGTTTAAAGGGATGGGGTAATAGCTGATGTGAAAGACTTCTCCCTGAGACCTTGGAGAGCCAGTCAAAGAGGACAATACTGACATTGGTGGACCAATAGTCTGACTCAGGGTAGGGCAGGTTCATGTGTTCATCTGCCCTTTTGTTCATGTTCTGTTAATGTCACAGCTGGCATTATCTGACAAGTGAATTGTTATCCCATACTCTTAGGTATAAACAAGGAATGACTGAAGCATGCATACCCCTAAAAATAATCTCCTGGGGTTGTGTTCCAAGTTAGACTCCTAGTGACTAGAGACAGGTTTCCAACTAGGTTTCATTTCGGAGAAGCTTATATTTTTATTAGTGCCTGCATCTCTCATATATCCTCACAACACCAAATTATGTTTCGATGGTTGAAATTACATTTAGATGGCCATATCCAAAGTAACAGAATAGCCTTGAGACACCGAGTTGGAGCACTGATCCTTGAGTCTCATTAAAATAATGGTATTGTTGCCATCTTGTCAGGGGGAATCGTTGCCAGTGAGTAAACTCTCGGATCAGTGCACTCATACATAACTCCATAGATCCTCCAGAAGAGCTATATGTCTGTGATCACACACACTAAATAATCCACTTTCAATGCACTTTCCAACTGGATTTTGCCAGTTCACATAATAAAATCCAGTTGCAAAGTGCACTGGAAGTGGATTATTTAGTGTGTGTGACCACAGCCTGCATTTCCCTAACCTGGGAAGCAGAAGTGAATCTCAGTGCAGCAAGGCATATCCTCTGCTCCAAAGAAAGGGAGAATTGACAATTTGCTTGAGACTGAATGAATTCACTCACACTCACTCCCCCCTCCCTCAATGAAAGGTAGTAGCAATGTCTTAATTGATTTTTTGCATTACACAAACATACAACAGGATCTACCCAAGATTGAGGAGCAACATGCCAGCGCATCCATCTCCTTGCCTGACATTCTTTGATCCAGCCTTTTGGTTCCATCTCAGTACTGGGCTCCAGCAACTGGCTCCAGACCACTGTGTGGGAACAAGTAGTGGGAATGCATGTGTGAGTTCATGTCAGCCCTGCCAACCAACACAGATGCACCAATGACCCCCTCCCCCCTGTTCCACCCGACTCTCACCAACACTGCTTTTTTCCTTCCTCTCATGAACCTACCGGACATCACTCACTGGGACAGGCTCATATGTCTCACTTCCTTCTTCTTCTCCACCCCCCAATTTCTCTTTAGATGAGTAATATTTGCCTAGGTTAGAAGGTAGTAGACGTTAGGGTTTATAGAACATTTATTTTGTGTGTGTCTGTGTTTCCAACCACGTAATCAATTTGTTAAGTCCGTTTGCTATTCTTCATAAAAAGTTTCATAACACTATACCAATGATTGTTTATTTCAGAGAATCTACATACCTTTATGAGGAGTTAGATCAGATCTTGGACTCTGGTATACACTTGACAAAAGATTCCAGTATTAATTGCCCAGAGCACATGCATGTACAGGCTTCTGACATGTTAAGGGGGGACATTCCCATAATCAGGGTATACACATACATAGGCCATTGGAGTAAAAATCTCTTTCTCTACTTCTTCCATTCTGACTTTTAAAGAGCCAAGGAGGACCACCTTGGGATCCACAGCAAGATTGAAAGCCAGGGCCACAGGCACTCAGGAGCGAGTTCCATAGAACTCAGCAAAACGTCTAAGT
Organism: Gekko japonicus; assembly: GCF_001447785.1. Classification (NCBI taxonomy): domain Eukaryota; kingdom Metazoa; phylum Chordata; class Lepidosauria; order Squamata; family Gekkonidae; genus Gekko; species Gekko japonicus. Next base: position 444,806 of record NW_015164235.1, read on the forward strand.
AAACATGTGCAGATTCAGATGCTAGCCATTAAACTGCACTCATTCCTTTTCAATGCACTTTCCAACTGGATTTTGCCAGTTCACATAATAAAATCCAGTTGCAAAGTGCACTGGAAGTGGATTATTTAGTGTGTGTGACCACAGCCTGCATTTCCCTAACCTGGGAAGCAGAAGTGAATCTCAGTGCAGCAAGGCATATCCTCTGCTCCAAAGAAAGGGAGAATTGACAATTTGCTTGAGACTGAATGAATTCACTCACACTCACTCCCCCCTCCCTCAATGAAAGGTAGTAGCAATGTCTTAATTGATTTTTTGCATTACACAAACATACAACAGGATCTACCCAAGATTGAGGAGCAACATGCCAGCGCATCCATCTCCTTGCCTGACATTCTTTGATCCAGCCTTTTGGTTCCATCTCAGTACTGGGCTCCAGCAACTGGCTCCAGACCACTGTGTGGGAACAAGTAGTGGGAATGCATGTGTGAGTTCATGTCAGCCCTGCCAACCAACACAGATGCACCAATGACCCCCTCCCCCCTGTTCCACCCGACTCTCACCAACACTGCTTTTTTCCTTCCTCTCATGAACCTACCGGACATCACTCACTGGGACAGGCTCATATGTCTCACTTCCTTCTTCTTCTCCACCCCCCAATTTCTCTTTAGATGAGTAATATTTGCCTAGGTTAGAAGGTAGTAGACGTTAGGGTTTATAGAACATTTATTTTGTGTGTGTCTGTGTTTCCAACCACGTAATCAATTTGTTAAGTCCGTTTGCTATTCTTCATAAAAAGTTTCATAACACTATACCAATGATTGTTTATTTCAGAGAATCTACATACCTTTATGAGGAGTTAGATCAGATCTTGGACTCTGGTATACACTTGACAAAAGACCCCAGTATTAATTGCCCAGAGCACATGCATGTACAGGCTTCTGACATGTTAAAGGGGGACATTCCCATAATCAGGGTATACACATACATAGGCCATTGGAGTAAAAATCTCTTTCTCTACTTCTTCCATTCTGACTTTTAAAGAGCCAAGGAGGACCACCTTGGGATCCACAGCAAGATTGAAAGCCAGGGCCACAGGCACTCAGGAGCGAGTTCCATAGAACTCAGCAAAACGTCTAAGTAAACATGTGCAGATTCAGATGCTAGCCATTAAACTGCACTCATTCCTAAATCCTGCTGATTTTTTCCGTGCAACAAAGATAAATTAGGAGTACAGTGACCCTGTACAGAAACAACCTTGTGACACATATGTAAAGTTTCATATGACAAGAAACTTTTTTTTTAGGTTGTATATCATGGTGGTACTGGAGGGGGGGGGAAGCAGATATTCTGTATAGAATGACAATCAGTATTTTCTCAAGGGAAGACACTAATGAGCTACTGAAAGGTTCATGAAAGAACCTGAGTGGGCAGCTTGTGGCCACTCTAACTGATCTTGCTGTAAGCCCGAAGGAGACGCTAAAAGGCTTTCTGATTAGACCAGAGAAGGCAGGCAATTAGAATTACTGAATGCTGCCAAGGCATGAAGCCAGTAAAAATTACAACTCAACAAACTGAATGGAGAAGAATGAGGGAAAACATGGGAAGGTTTTAATTAAAATATCTGAGAGCTCTGAAGTAATGGGGATAGTGCCAGATAACTGGAAGATGGTTAACTAAAGGGAAGGGTCTGTTCTCTCGCGAATGCGTAGGGGGGGATTTACGAGTGTAACTTCTAGTACTGCTAATTGGAGCAACAGTAAATGTACGATTCAAGAAAGAATGGTTGAGTGGAAAGGCCGGTCGAACAGCCAAAATGGGTTTGTCCAATAGAAATTCAGTCTCATAATAAAGGAGGATGCAGAACGTATGAACAACCACTATCAGGAAATGACCGAGTCAAGTTAACATAAGGCTTGGAATGATGTTCAAATATGATCCAAGAGATCATTTATTTATTATGTATTTATTAAAACATTGAGACGCCGCCTTTCCATCCAAAGAGGACCTTTGAAACATTATGAGGTTTGGGGGGGGGAGGAAATAATGATTCAAGAGAACAAAGATATATATCCTAGGTTATTACTGGTTGTGGCGACCAAAGGTAGGGAAAAGATCAAATTAAATGTAGCAAGGATCTTGGTCACTTTCAAGATAGCAAATGAGGTTTAGAAGTATATATATCTAATATATATTTGATTTTTAATAATATTAAATTTATTGAATATTTAGACTTAGAATGTGTGTATGTATGTGTGATCATCTTATATTCTAATAATGAAGTTGGCCAGTCTGAGGATACTTAAATCCAGTGGCTAGAGCTGTCAACAGACAAGACAGATCTTTCTGCAAACCTGAAAAATGTCCAGGTTTGCAGGAAAAAATGAAATATATTTTTTAAAAAAATTACATTGGGGGGGATAAAAAAAACCCCAAAAGGAAAAAAGGAACACCTGTAGATTTAAAAAAAATGTGGGCAGGGCCTTTCCAAGATTGCTTTGGCCTTTGAGGGAGAACTCATTGAGGCCAGGCCTGACAGCAATCTCTGGGGGACAATACTGCTCAACTTACATGGTTCATCTAGGCCTGGCTGCTTGCTACTGGTTCAACAGCAGCCACCCTATGAAAGATAGTGTGGTACAGTGGTTAGGAGCACGGAGTCTAATCTGAGAGAACCAGGTTTGATTCACACTTCTCCACATGCAGCTGCTGGTGTGACCTTGGGTCAGTCATAAGTTATTTTAGAGCTGTT
>NW_015164235.1:447685-447846 GCF_001447785.1 Gekko japonicus
GGGCAGAGTGGGGTATAAATCCAATCTCCTCCTCCTCCTCCTCTTCTTCTTCTTCGTAGGGTCTGGAAGTCCTGATTTCAAATCAACAGTCAGCAATGCCAGCTCAGTGGGTGATGTTGTGCCATTCACATACTTTCAGCCTAACCTACTACACAGGGCTG
>NW_015164235.1:451297-452700 GCF_001447785.1 Gekko japonicus
GCTCAATTTCATGTTCGTTGCATCTATGACACTGTCTAACCATCTCATCCTTTGCCGTCCCCGTCTTCTTTGACCTTCAATCTTTCCCAGCATCAGGGTTATGTCAGGCTAAATCCAGCTTTCTCTTCTCCCTCTCTGACTGAGACTGAAGGTGAAGTCTCTAAAGTAAATAAAAATACATCATACCGGTTTGCCTAGTGGCATTAATTTATTGTTGCCCTGCATTCCAAAGGGTTCAGAGATGACGGCATACAGGGCAAATGCTGCCTCAGAGCACCAGCTTGGCTCATATCATCTCCGGTCTGTGGACAAACAAGGTTACATCCATCCAAACGTTGACCCTTCACCCTTAGAGAATGGGATGACAGAGCCAAATCAGGACGTCTATTTGCCTGCCCTGATCTGGATAGCCCAGGCTAGCCCAGTCTCATCGGGTCTCCGAGGCTAAGCGGGGCGAGCCTTAGTCCGTTTTTGAATGGGAGATTGCCAAGGAAGTCCAGGGTGACAACGCAGAGGCAGGCAATGACAAACCGCCTCTGAATATCTCTTGCCTTGACAGTCCTAGAGTGCCATCAGCTGCAACTTGATGGCAAGGAAACAAACAAATAAATAAATTTGCCTACCTAGTGAATAAATAATAAATCATTATGGTTAATTTAATTTAATTTAATTTAATTGTTCTGTTGGGAGAAAGAAGGGATAAATGGGGATGGATGGATGGATGAATGGATGGATGAATGGACGGACGGCCAGATGGACAGACTTACTCCAACACCTCTGCCAGTGAAAGAGGGAGATAGAATAAGCTTTCAGTGCAGCCCCAAGGGACACCAAAGCAGAGGTGGCTGGCTGCCAGAGAAAAGCAGAGCCATTCCTTGAAGGGGATCCACACAGGCTGGGGACCAGGCAAATGAGCCAGCGGTGGGCCTGCATGGGCCACAACTGTGCCGGGTCCCTAGCAACCACACCATCATGCCCACAAGAGGTCGTAGGGGAGCTACAGAGCAACTGGGACAGACAGGGCGGGGGGGGAACCAGCTAATCACAGAGGGGCAGCCACAGGGTGCCGGTGCCATGGACTTGCAATCTGACTGGCAGGGAGGGGTGGGGCTAAGCACTGCTGTGCCACACTCATGGCACACATACACACACAATTAAGGCACGGTTCACCACTGAACAGACCAGAGGCAGCAGCAAAAAAAAGGAAGAGGAGCCCACCACCTGGTGCACTGGGAGCAATTCCAAGCGGGGGCACTCTGGAGTGTGCCCCTTGTGGAGCAAACTCCGGGCAAAGGAGCCTGCGGGAACAGAGAGCATCACATCAGCCACTGGATTTCACCCATGCCATGAAAGCAAATGCCTCCGCTCTGCAGACACAGCCCCCTCACCTCCGTCTTCCTCTG
>NW_015164236.1:0-1246 GCF_001447785.1 Gekko japonicus
CCACCTGGAGGGTGGCAAATCTAGTAGTTTCAGACTGTAGATGTGTGAGTTCTTCTGGTCAACATGAGTTTGGCTTTATTTTTGCATGTATTGACACTGTAAAAATGTTAGTTTTTTTCTTTTTACCACAAAGAACTATAACAGTCCAGTTCCGTTTGTAATCTCAACCTAGTTTTCTTCTAAACTCTTACCATGTGCAGAATATTGACTAACTAGGTTTGAGTTCATACAAGAAAAGGGGTATTTGTTGGAAAATTCCTGAGGGTCGTTCCCATACATTTGATAACTCTGTTAGTTTCTTGAGTTTCCAGAATTACCAGGTAAAGTCCAACACTCTCCAGATCTACATAATTTTGCTGAAACATATGAAAGACAAATACCAGAAGTCAAATCTAACAGATTTTTCTCAGGGGTCCTGTAATAATAAAATTCAAATAAAAACTTATTTAATTTTGAAAAGGTGCAGTACGATTTTTAGAATTACATGGATGATTCATGCTCAGTAGGTGAACTGACAATAAATAGAGGTCAAACTTTTTTCTCTTCCCCAACCCTCAAAGGGTGGAGAAGAGATCTCTCCTTTCACTTCTCACTAAAAGATGCTTAGCACTGCTTTCGAGTAGTGAGTTTCAGGGCAAAACATCCCTTGCTGAGTTATTTGTTTACTTATTTTTATACCAACATAATGTTGGAAATGCAAGATCTATTGTGCATAGATAAAGAAAATGACAAGAACGTCCTACAGGGGGCAGCAGAGGGGACAACTAGTTAGCATAGTGAGATTAGAGACTTCCTACTATTTTAAAATAGTCTCCTTCCTGTCTCCTGATTGGCTCAGTTGGGGTTTTTCCTGCTTCTGCTGAGGTCAGTTCATTACTGACTTCCTCCTAGCCAGTTACACTTCCATTTCTCTCTCCTCTTTCTTACAAAGTTTGTTCTGTTCTTAATAAACCAACTTTATTCTTTAAACAGCTTGTGCTAAAAATAGTCTCCTTCCTGTCTCCTGATTGGCTCAGTTGGGGTTTTTCCTGCTTCTGCTGAGGTCAGTTCATTACTGACTTCCTCCTAGCCAGTTACACTTCCATTTCTCTCTCCTCTTTCTTACAAAGTTTGTTCTGTTCTTAATAAACCAACTTTATTCTTTAAACAGCTTGTGCTCCACTTTACTGCATACTGCATATGGTACTCAGTTGATAGTCCTAAAAACCTTGGCCTGAGAAGACATGCAATTTAAATTTTGATAGCA
>NW_015164236.1:5334-16202 GCF_001447785.1 Gekko japonicus
TAGTCACCAGGATTCATTAAGGGAGATCAGCTTGCAGGGGCCACTAGAAGAGGAACTAGTGCACATGGGTGCATACACTGATGAATACGGGCCTGAGTATCATGCCGTCATTATTGGTGCTAAACAGTATGGAAGGGAAGATCTGTTTCCATCTGCTTTGAGATGAAGGTACAAAAACTCATCTGCTATCTGAATACATTGCAGAGAGTAATTACTGCCGTTTACTCATCATACCTTATTTCACATGAATGTCCACTGGGCCCACCAGACCCCAGTGTCCCGCAGCCTGGATAAATCTCTACAGTGATGGAATTTTCCTGCTTCTGTGCTGGAGGCAGAAATGTCACTTCTGCCTGGAAACCAAAAAGGAGGGAAGGGTGTTGGCTAATCTGCCACCTTGACTTCTGGCTTCTGCTCCAGAGAGGAGAATGAGGCTGAAGTTGGTTCCTTATTCCCAGTTCCTTATTCATTCCTTATTCAAGAACCCTAATGTTTAATTGTCCTCACAGTAGCTATGCTATTTGTCAGCAACACATGATGGCAACTTCCTCCAGTAGTTGAAATGCTTGTGAGTATTTTGTGATATCAAGTCCGGTGGCCATAGCTGACCACTCACTTTCAGCCTGTCTCTCTGCACACACACATTTGCGGGGGTGGCCAAACTTGCTTAATGTAACAACCACATAGAATAAACGTCAGGTGTTTGATAGCCTCAAGACATGAACAAATATTACACACATGTTTTTATTGAAAAATATGCAAATTTGCTTTTTTATTAACATTAGACAGTGTGGAAGAGCCACATGCGGCTCCCAAGCTGCAGTTAGGCCATCCCTGTGCTATGATATTATCAAGCCTGCCATTTTTAAAACCTAAAGCAGGTCACTTCCTTGGTTGCCAACTCCAGTTTGGGAAATTCTTAGATACTTGGGTATGTGTACATGCATGAGGAGGGCAGAGTTTGGTAATGGCGAGTGAGTTTAGTAGGGATGTGATGCCATACAGTTCACCCTTAGAAGCTGCCATTTTCACCACTCTTATCCGATAGATGTGCTAATACTATGAGGTTTTATGCATATTTATCTCTCTCAGATAGTTAGTATAAAGACCTGGTATGTTTACTCTTCTATTAAGTGGTTTATTGGTTAACTATTCTGTATTACTCTGTAAATACTGATAATGTTATATAATATAATACAGGGCTATTTTTGGGCAGGAATACACAGGAACGGAGTTCCGGCTGGCTTCAGAGTTGGCCACGCCCACTACAGTTAAAACGTCTGTGCTCGTGGCTACAGAGGGAAGGCCTGGAGAGCAAAACCCCCCCCCACGACTCCGAAGCAGGCAGGCCAGGGGGGGCCCCTGGAAGGATCGGGGAGACATTTAAGGGCCAGCTTGCCAGGCATCCCGCAGCCGTGGGGCAACTAGGCAAGTCAAGGGAAGACATGGGGGTGTGGCCTAATATGCTAATGAACTGTGCTGTTGGGGTGTGTGGCCTATTATGCTAATGAGTTTCTGCTGTTGGGTGTGGCCTATTATGCTAATGAGTTCCTGCTGGGCTTTTTCTACAAAAAGAGCTTTGATAATATAATATGAATTGCTCATGATACTTAAAATAAAAAATTATAAAACAAAGAAGCTGCCATTTCCTCCAGGTGAACTGATCTTTGAGGTTTGGAGATCAGTTGTAATTCTGGAAGAACCTAAAGGTTGGTTACTCTACAGTTCATTCTGATGAGGGAAGAGAGCCCCCTCCCCCAGCTTCTCAGGGCGCCTGGCATATATAGAACTGATACTTATATTGGGAATATCCTAGATATTTATTATCATAGAGGACATCAGTATTTGGGGGTTCCTATATTATATTCAGGATCAAACTAAATTTCACTTGTAGGGATGCCAATTATACTTATGACGGAATATGTAATAATAGTTCCTTTTGTGCAGGGAAAAACAACAACAAATTGGAGACCATGCTACTGTCCAGATTTCTGAGTTAATATTCCATCTGGCAAACAGACCTGCAGGAAGGAACTATTTGGTTATTTCTACGTGGAATACGTTCAAAGGCAAGGAACCAGTTTGCTGCTTCTTTTATAGATGGCAAGTTGGCAGTCATAGATGCTTGCTTTGCTTGACCCTGGTTGTATCTTGCATTAGATTGGCCACAGTTGTTGGAAAAAAGCTGGGCTTTAGCCAAGGAATGGAGTAGATTATAGTTAATGAGGGCTTCTGTGGCCATCTCAGTGCAGAAAAGTTTGAATAGCTGTGACCCAAGGGCCATATGATGACTATTCACTATTTTTGTGGTCACATCGTTCCACATTTACCACATGGAAAACAGCCTAGCTTTGCCTAAAGGCTTTCAGTGCTGTTCTAAGCAGAGTCCCTTCTAAGTCCATTAAAGTCAATAAGCTGAGAGGGGTGCATCTCGACTTACAATTGCATTGTTTCTCTGCCCTGGCAAAAGAAGGCTGGAAAGAGTTGAAGAGGTCCCTAACCTGTTGCCTGTTCCAGCTCCTAGGAAAGAGAGAGGCCAGCCAAGCCATCTTTAGGCTTTTTGCTAATGTTCCCCTGAGGAAGGGAAAGGAGATCTAATATTAACTGAATGATGCTTCTTTTCTCTACCTTTTTCATTGCCTACAGAGAGGAAGTCTTCAAGTTTCTAAACAAGCAGAGTTCATTGACTTCCACATGGGAAGTATAAGATGTAGCTTGGCTCTCACTAGTGTGAGAAGTCTGGCTGCATTATCTAGTGTAGGAGTAACATTTTAGCACCCACCTTTTGGCAGCTGTGGCTGTGGGAGCTACAGGGGAAAATAAACCCACATCTGATCAAAAGCAGCTAACTAGAACAACTCATGGCCCAGAAAAAATGCTCCTGGCAAAGGAGGGCAACCTCTGTACACTGTAGATCCTAGTGTATGCAATATCCCTGTAGCCCAGTGAAGATGAGTAAATTTATAGTTTCAGAAATTAGGCCTAAATCTGGCACCTAACCCTTCAATTTGGGCTGCTTATGACCACAGTGGGGTTCAGTTTAGGGTTGCCAGGTCTTACCTGGCTGCTGGGGGGGGCAGTCTTGCTCTGGGAGTCTTCTGGCGCCATAGAGTTTTTGCCCAAATGCTAATGTGTCCCCTGCGCAATGTGCCCGGCGTGACAATGTCGCGTCTGGGTGACATCATTGCATTGGGCACATTGGGTGCTATGGGGTTCTTTGGTGGTGGGGCTCCCCCCACCGGCCAGCTGGCCAGCAGTGGATTGGGGCCCCTGAAATCAGAGGAAATCTTGCCCCCATTGGGGGGATGGCGACCCTAGTTTGGTTAAGGATTGCCATGATGTTGCAGGCAAGATTACAGGAGAAAATTGACAAAATGAGGTACAGTATCCAACAGTGAAGTCCTAAGCAGAGTTACACCCTTCTAAACCCATTGAATTCAGTGGGCTTGGGGTTAATTCTGTTTAGTACTGAATTCTAAAGCTCTTCTGAGTATCTGATCCTGAAAATTTTAAAGAGGTGAAGAATACAACCTAATACAAACATACTGAGAAGTGGGTTCAGTTGTATTCAGTGGGACGTACACCAAAGTAAATGTGCATGGTTCTGCAGCCTTAAATACTATCTTAGAATTTGTCTTTCACACACTGAATCACTTTCATTCAGCTTATTGCCAGACCTCAAGATAACTTTTCAGCAAGTCACCACCAGTTTAGACTGCCTGTGAGGCTAAATCAAAACCTAGACTAAGGTGATCTCTGATCTAATATGATAATAAGCATAATCGAGTCTACAATTCTAAAGGACATAGTCTACTAATAGTGCTGCCAACAGGCCTGCAGAAAAATGCCTTCTCCCTTTTATAGAGGTTTAATATATGAAAATGGGCAGCTGGAGCTTTTCATAGCATGGAGGGAAACAACATGAACTAGGAAATAACATCCCTTTAAGCCTTAAAGGAGCATGACATTTTTTTCTCCAGATAGTTAGCGGCCCTGTCAGCTAAACACAGCAGGAGTTACAGCTGAATAAATATATAGAATTGGGGTGTAAATCTGATGACACATTATGGCTTTTAAATATATATGTATAACAGCAATGACTATATACATTTATCAGTAGAGTTTATGCATTATAATTCATATAGGTAACAACTGGGTAAACATTTACCTGAAAAAGAGTTCTTCTATACACGGTATGCCTACCCTGAAACAGAGCTGTAACAATTGCCTTATGTTTTAAAGTCACATGACTATTACTGTGATTATGGGATTTCAGAGAGAAAACGTTATTTTATTTAACAGAAGCACTTCTTTTAGACACACGGTATGGCAAGAGGAGAGCACCTGTTACTTATTTCCTCAATCGGGGGAAAACTCAGATTTCAGTTCTTTTAAAAAATTCTCCTCTTGGATTCTTCAGGAAATGGGATTACTTCGGATTTGAAAATGGTGACTTGCTGTTTAAAACCAGTGCAGCCTTTAAGTAAATGCTTATGCTTGCTTGGGGATCTGAATGGCTTAAAGTCTACTCTAGAAGGCTCATGTAATATTTTGCTTAAGGACATACCAGTTCAGAGCCAGCCAAGACGAGTCAGAAGTGGCATGAAGTAGGAATCATCATCATCTATCTTATTCAGCTCACATGGACACAAAAACGCTGGGCCAGAGCATGTCCATCACTGTCAGAAGTGTCTCCTCAGAGTGGCAGCAGCTCTTTAAGGTCTCAAGCACTTACCTGATCCTTTAAACTGGAGTTGCCATGGATTGAACCTAAGACCATTGCTCTGCCGCTGAGACATGGCCTCTCCGCTATTTCTGGGTGGAAGGCTATTTGTTTATTTATTTATTTCCATTTGATTTGTATCCCACCCTATCCCTCAAGCAGGTTCAGGGCGGCTCATATAACAGATGATAAAACAATAAAAAATCATAAAAACGTCACAAGAGGAATGGTAAATGGCGGCAGGATCGCTGAGTGGAATTGGAAATAGACTTAGCCATCAGCTCCTTCCATGGTTGCCGTTGCAGAGAAAATTGCAAAAGAGATTTGGCAAGGCAGGTCTGTCTTCCAAGGGACAACAGCATCTGGCTACTGGGCTGATAATAGCAACATTTACAGGATGGCAAGAATTTCCACTAGGAATGCCATAATGGAGGATCCCTGTGGGATTGACTTAGATGGGCAATGTGGTGTAAAAGCTAAAGTGTCATAATAGGATCTGGGAGACTCAAGTCTGAATCCCCACTGTGCCACGGAAACCTGCTGGGTGACTTTGGGGCAGTCATTCTCTCTCAGTTTAACCCTCCTCGCAGGATTGTTGTGAGGATAAAATGAAAGGAGAATGGTGTAAGTTGCTTTAGGACTCCATTGTGGAGAAAGGTAGACTATAAATGAAGCAGAATAATAAATAAAACGACTCTATATTCCAGGGTAACCACTGACTGAGAGCCCAATGTAATTTTTGCCTTTTGCAAACATAGCCTAATTCGCCATGGTCAGACGTGCCACTTGGTGCAGAGGAGAAGTGAGCCTATTTCCCCCAGTGGAAATTGGCACGGCGTTGTGCAATCACACATCCTTTGTAGTTGTGCGCTCAGCCTGTCACTGCCTGATGAGATGGCATGTTCGGGCGAGTTTGGTTTTTTGCCTTTTGTTTCCCATGCGCATAAACAAGGAATAGCACCTCCTCACTGAGAGTTCCCTATGGAGTATGCAGTTATGTGCATACTGCTAAGCGAGGGAAAAAACTGCACCAAGTTGGGATGGAATGGGCATACCATCCCAATGGCTTGAGTGCGTGCTTGAGCGATCAGACAGGGGAAAGCCCTGTCCATGGCCTGTCAGCAAGCATTAGGACCAAACTTCCCCCGGTGTCTTTTAACTCGGCTTCTGTGGTGGGGCAGCATGGGGTGCTGACAGCTGCAGGACCTTTTCCAGTTTTTGCTGTCTGATTCTGCCCTTTAAATCTGTCAGGCATTTGCAGCTGAGTTGGATCTAAAGGCATTTCTGACCATTGCCCTAAATTCTCAGAACTAAAAATTGAATTGATCTCACCATTATTTAATCAGTACTCTCTTTCTCCAGAAGTAAACCCCACCCCCGCGTGCGCGTCACCCGGAAGTGATGTCGCACGCTGGGGGCGGGGCCACACCATTTGAGGGGAAAACAAAGAGCACGCGCACGTCTAAGACGCCGGTCGGGAGCCCCCCGCTCCCAGCCAAAAAACATTTGGCAACCCTACGTGGCCATTGTGTGTGTGTGTAAAGTCACAACTGACTTAGCATGACCCCATACAGTTTTCAAGGCAAGTGATAAAGCAGAGGTGGTTTGACATTGCCTTCCTCTGCAAAGTCTTCCTTGGTGGTCTCCCATCCAAGTGCCAACCTAGCTTACCTTCCAAGATCTGACAAGATCAGACTATACTATGCCATTCCACATCCATAGCCTCATTAGTGGGAGTAATGCTTTATCCATGCTTGTAATGGTGATGCCAGTTGGAGTAATGACAGAAATTTAGAAGTAGAAATGTGCAATTCTGAATTCTTTAACAAATGAAGTATTGGAGAAGTGCTGAGGTTTTCAATCCATGCGGAATGTCTGGTGGCAGACTACATATTCTGGAAGACGTTTGGTGCAAGGTTAGTTTGATTTCCCTGATAGGGTGTTGATTTTGCTGGTGATTTGATTAATGAAGGCCCCGGTCACACGGGCAGGAAACTGCAGAGGAGAAGCGTGGCTGTTTGCCCTGGGGCAAACTACTGCGCAGTTACGCGATCAGACTTCCTGTGGAGGTCCTGTGGAGGTACCGTGGAGGTTCCATGGCAAGGGAGAGAAGGGAGAGGCCCAAAGCAGAGGAAAAGCCGGCGCGCGACGAAGAAGCGCGCGCCGCGGCAAACTGTTTTTTATTTTTGTGTACATGACAAATGCGCATGCTCCGTTGGGTGCGCATGCGCATCCACAGAGACTTGGACAAAAAAACCCCACCTTATTTGCAAGGGGACATGGGCGGGCGCCGGATGCCACCGGAAACGCGATCAGACGCCCGCCCTTGCCCCGCAGTTTCCGGAAACTAGTACCTCCAAGGTACTAGTTTTTTGCCACGCAGTTTCGGCTGGAAGCCTCGGTTGAGCCACGGGAGTGCTACGGTTCCCAGATGTGCTGGTGAGATCGCGCCCGCAAACTCCACCTGTTTTCCGTCTCACTTGTGTGGCTTCTGTTACGTGTGACCGCAGCCGAAATTTAGTTTTCTTGCTCTTTCCAGTTATAGCCATTTCATGGCCTTTTTTTGGCTGCTTTTATTACTGCTTATGGGTGTCCAGCTGCTAGTTGCACCTTTTAGGATTTTAGATCTGTCTTGCAATTATTTTATTCTGTTTCTGGTTTGCTTGTAAGCTGACATCAGTGCCGTCTTAAGCAGAGTTACATTCTTTTAAGTCCACTGAAGTAAATTGACTTAAAAGGGATTGACTCTGCTTAGAATTGCAGTGCATGGGTGCTGTTTTGGTTCAAAGGCAAGGTAGAAATCTTCTAAATAAATAAATGCCACAACTATAGTCTACAGAGGAAAACTGGAACAAATGTTTTTGCAACGAAGAAGTAATATGAGTGTTTGATTGCCAGAGCTGTAAGTAAAGGGGTTTTGTGATTTATATTTCTATCCATCTATTTGTGTGTACACACATGTACACATGGATTTATACATAAGAGTCATGTGGGCAACTTCTTAGGAATGCAGAGCTAAGCCTGGTGTACCCTTTGCTGTACAGGGTGATTTTACTTTTTCAGTTTAAGGAAGCATTTCTGGGAGATTTCTGGAAGCTGTTCCAAAAGTTCAGGGAAAGGTAAGCAGAACTATATCAAGGTATAATGAACACAGATGGGCTGATGCACCTGCATTTGTGATATAAGAAACAGATGTCGACCCATTGATTTACTAGGAGACTCACTGGAGGCTGTCAACTTAGCACACATAACTTTGATAACTGGGAAAATGGCAAAGGTCTGTCTTTCAGAGAGGCACTCCAAAGGAATGGGTTTGTTGAAAAGGGCTTTTATTTATTTTTCTGTAGAATGAATGTCTTTTCAAGGAAGAGGATGCATGGCAATCCATTTAAGCTTAAATTGTGCTATGATTTAGGGACGCAGAAACAGTCCAAGCGTAGGAACAGCTATTCATCTCCTTTCTTCATTTATTTGGCACACTCCCTTTTCCATCCCTCCTTCTCTTGGCCTGCCACCTTCTCATATTCTAGCTTCTTCCTTTGCTAGTCCTGTCCCCCCTCCTCCTTTCCCCTGCTTTGCTACTCTGCAAGATATGAGCAACCGCTGCAGCCAGAAACCCAAGGACAAGAGCAGTCTACCCTACAGCAACCAGATACTGCTCTATTCTTTGATGGCATTAGGCCAGCTTACTCAACTGCTGCAAGAAGCTTCACCACCACCAAATACCTTGTTGCAGTACATCATGGGAGAGTTTTTGTTCTGCATTCATTGTCCTGAGGTGTTCAGAAAGGTGTCCTGAGGACCTAATCCTGAGGTGTCCTAATTACTACCTCAAGTATCTAACACTTATATGAGGCTATTTTCTTTGAGCTGGTTCAGAAATAGAGCATTCCCATGCTATTACCAGAGGAGAACAAGGAGCCTCAGCTGGGCTAATGGCCATAGCTGTGTGCATACAGCCGAATCACCATAGCATTCTGAACCATTCTGGTTTGGAAATAAAGCATTTTTGTGTTAGTTCAAAGAAGTGACTATGTGTAAATATAGTATATGATGATTGTTTATTGTTCATAGGCATGGGAGTAGGTATGGCTTGAGTGGCTGAGTCAGTGGGCCAATAACAGTGTATGAGGAATGGTGTTTTGCATGTGGGGTATGATTAGCTGTGGAGGTGTGGCCTGTGGACTGGTTTGGGGGAGTGGAAAAGGTAGAGGAGCAGAAACCAGAGGAGAACAAGGAGCCTCAGCTGGGCTAATGGCCATAGCTGTGTGCATACAGCCGAATCACCATAGCATTCTGAACCATTCTGGTTTGGAAATAAAGCATTTTTGTGTTAGTTCAAAGAAGTGACTATGTGTAAATATAGTATATGATGATTGTTTATTGTTCATAGGCATGGGAGTAGGTATGGCTTGAGTGGCTGAGTCAGTGGGCCAATAACAGTGTATGAGGAATGGTGTTTTGCATGTGGGGTATGATTAGCTGTGGAGGTGTGGCCTGTGGACTGGTTTGGGGGAGTGGAAAAGGTAGAGGAGCAGAAAGTCTGCCTGTGTCTGTGTAGAGAGTCAGTTGGTGTCTGAAGCATAGTCTGTGTGAAGGATCTTTCAGTGCTAAGTGTGTCTGTCAATTTATGTCTATCAATTGAGTATTGGGGTGCCAGCCTATAGCTGGCAAGCCTTAGGGGCAGTTGGGGGGGGGCAAGGCCTGGTTTAAACCAAAAGTGGCACAGTACACTCTAGAGCAGCAGTTCTCAACCTTCCTAATGCCGCAACCCTTTAATACAGTTCCTCATGTTGTGGTGACCCCCAACCATAAAATTATTTTCGTTGCTACTTCATAACTGTAATTTTGCTACTGTTTTCTGATGGTCTTAGGCAACCCCTGTGAAAGGGTCGTTCGACCCCCAAAGGGGTCATGACCCAAAGGTTGAGAACCGCTGCTCTAGAGCATCCCTCTGTGTCACTTCCAGTCTCAGTGCAACGCCAGCACACCGGGTCTTTACTGTGCCCCCCCCAAGTACCTCCTGCTGATGCCTGAGACACTGGTGGGCATCAAAGGGAATCAAAGAGAATTCCCAGGCGGGCCTGTCATCCCTAGCCTAGTGTACTTATTGTTTAACTTTTATGTTTCTCCTAAAGTTTCATTCCTTAACTGTTCAGATATACATGTTTTTTAGATAAAACTTTGTTAAATCTTAAAGAAAGTTTCCTCACAATTTCTAGAGATGTGAATTGTGGCAGTGCTTTAGACAGTCAAGTTTTTAAAAAGAAGTTTTCACCACAGTGAGGGGGGGACTATTTGATCCCCATAGCAGTTTAGCAAAATCCTTTTTATCAATGTAGAGGGATTATGATCAGGATACAAAAGTTTTAGATCAATCTGTGTAGAAATGGTTACATTCCAAGGAATCCCTCCTTTCCTTTTCACATACTTTCCTATAATATAATATGTGTTCAAGAGACATGTCTGTCTTTCTCTGGATCAGAGCAAAATATTTCAAAACATTATAATAACTGATATCTCAGTTTGTATATGTAAGATTAAGGCAAAAAACTTCTTGCCAGATTCTAAAACACCCCATGGCTCATTTCATGCACCCAAGTGGCATTTGGTATCGTATCTCTAGAGTTCCCTATGTTGATTGGCAAACTGTTTTTAGAGATACTCAGCGATTTTGCACTAGAGCTGCCTCGATGTTGTGCTGCCGTTTGCCCCGATACTATTGGTCAATTTCACACCCGAAGCTGCGGGGCTGCATTTGACCTGCGGCTCCACCCGATTTCCTCTGCAGTTTCGTGATCCTCAAAAAACAGGATCACGAAACTGCGGAGGAAATCGGGCGAAGCCGCGGGTCAAAATGCAGCCCCACGGCTTTGAGTGTGTGTTGGGATTCTCTGATTCAGGGTCGATGGTTGTATTGCAAACACAAGAGCACACACTTAGTAGAAGAAAAATATCTTTACTATAAAAACAAAATAAAACATGGGTATGGTACTTTGGATAAAAGAAATAAAATAAAAGGTTACATACTTGCAGTTACTCTCGGTAATATATGCTAACAGCTACATCTTTCTATCTGTCCTGGCTTCTAGAAGAGAACTTCCTCTCTGGTTCACACAAAGGGCCATAAACCTTGTGAATACAT
>NW_015164236.1:16620-20387 GCF_001447785.1 Gekko japonicus
CCAAAAAGGTCAAGACATGGTACAATGTTTGGGTAACCTATAGAATAAAGTAGGCGAAGGAAGACACAGATGAGAAGGAGGAAGGAACAGGAAGGAAGGTGAAAGAAAGGGAATTAAAGTTGTCATACAGGTATGAGTGTTATCTCAATGGATATTGACTATTTAGATTAATGTACTCAGTGTAAATCTCAATAATTTCTTTTAGTTAATTTATTTTGCACTTTTCTTGTATTATCAAGTTCAAGTCAGCTAATTAGGGTTTCCTGGTCCTCCCTGGCCACTGGTGGGGGAAGGGGGGTAGGGGTTTCAAGATCCAGGCTGGGAAACATCTGGAGATTTGGGGTTGGAGCCTAGAGAGAGCAGGGACCTCAGTGGGGTACAATGCCATAGAGTCCATCCTCCAAAGCATGCATTTTCTCCAGGGGAACTGGTCTCTGTAGTCTGGAAATGAGCTGTAATTCCATGGGATCCCCAGGTCCCACCTGGAGGCTGACATCCCTAGCTTACATGGGGCTCCCAGGAGTTCTCCCAGCCAGGCAGTAACCAGGCCCAGACCTGCTTGTCTTTAGCAAGGTTGCTGCATCATGTACTTGCAGAATGTATCTTGAGATCGTATAGCAGAGCTGTGATGCAGGAGAGTTATCTGGGAGTTCCTATATGTATGGCACACAGGAAGAAAAGAGTCTGTTTTCCTTTGGTTTAATATATTTTGTGTGTGATTATACCCACAATAATCTTGTGCTAGACTATCATGAGCCAACCAAGTATGATTCTAGGGGCAGAATTTTTGCGGGTTTCCCCAATGAATTTAACCTTCTTCTCTAACTCTGAAGAGTTATTGTAATTAAACTAACCTGGCATATTCCCATGACATCCACAGTACTATTTATGTTCAATTAATTAGACTTCATTTTCTAAAAGAACCCCAACATTTCTGACCAGGAGCCAAAAGTACTTAAAAAAAAGCAGCATAGTCACAACCTACATGTGAAAAAGTGAACAAAGGCCCAAGAGGATCCTCTCTCCACAGGAGAAATATTACTAGGAGGAATGGAACGTCCAAATCCTGCATACGGCCTAAGTTCAGAGGCAAAACAGGGTCTACAAAGGATTTCATTATATGGGAATTAACTACAGTTCATCCACTTAGCCCAATATAAAGTTAATTACTGAACATATATTTTGAAGTTTTGGAGCCAGAAAAAGCACAATGCTGCCAAACAATATTTAATAATTTTATTCAAAATGTACAAAAAGAGAACCCTTGGGGCTCTCCTAGATCATTGAAAACAACTGCTCATTTAGTGAAGAATGTGGTCTTTCAGATTGAATTACAACTATTTTGCGTTCTCAGGGGACTCTGCAAACCTAAGCTTTATTATTTTAGTGGGTGCAAAATAAAAGGCCTTTACTTTGTGATCACCAACTAGGGAAACTCTTTGGAGACTAAAAAAGAATTTGTGAGCAATTGTAGGCTGCCACCCACTCTGTTCTTCTCTATTGAACTTTTTGGGTTTTCCCCCTGTATAAGGTGCAGGACTTCATTTCAACTGTTCGGTTACAAATCTGATCTTGATAACAATTATTTCTGGCCTCAAAGACAGCAACAGCAAGTATATTTCCTGATGATGGAAATGGGTGTGGAGGGAGGTGATGAAGTAAATGTTCCAAGCGATCCTGGCACACTTTGATAGTGGACTAAACTATATGGGAATACTAAATGGAATGTGAAGGTACTTATTAGCATATGGCATTAGGGCTACAATGTCTGTTATCTAGTAAGGCTAATTTTACATCATTTCTTCATCTTGGATTTATGAATGTTGCAGAAAGCTATATTCTGAACCCCATTTTGTGTGCATAGATTCCACTCATGGTGTTTCCCTGTTTAGAAAACCTCATGGGGCCTAGAGTTCTTCTGGAATTACAACTGATCTCTAGGCTATAGTTACCCATAGGAAATGGCAGTTTCAAAGGGCAGACTCTATGGTATATTGTAGAGAATAGGAGAAACTAGAGTGATAGTACATCCTTGTGGATTCCCTCCCCTCCTCAGATTTTGCTCTCTCCAGATACTGCCCCCCCCCAAATCTCCAAGCATTTCCCAACCTGGAGTTGGTTACTCTAGTTAGTGTCCAGGAGGAGTAGATTGGGTAGATTGTTTTTCGGACTCTCAGTTGTGTGCTATGGTGGCTATCATTCCTCTTCTGTGATGATACCTGCATAATCACATTCTTAACAGTGTGTTAGGGTTACTATGTGCCCCTTGGCAGGGAGCCCTAGGCTTGCATTGCCAACAATAGCACTTCCAGCATGCACCAGAACTGATGTTATTGTGATGTGGGGATATTGGGCAAAAACTCTATGGTAGAAGTCATTTTTACTATAGAGTTTTGCTCAAATACCAGAGTGTCCCTGCTGGAGGTTATGTCGCTATGTTGCTGGCAACACCAGCCTAGGCCTGCTTTTGCTGGCCAGCTGATAGGAATCAGGGGCAGGGTCTCTAGGGAGGGGGTTCCCTGGGGCAGGGGTCTGTCAATCCTTTGCAGTGCCTGCGTTTGCAGCCTGAATGGTGAGAAAATATTACAGCCTGAAAGAGAAGCACTTCTTAAGAGAAGCCACTTCAATCTCATATAGCAAATATATAGCAATGGCAGATTTTTATAAATGTTGCAGTTGTGCAAATAAGAATAAGTCCATGCTGAAGAGTCTTTCAAGCAGTAAAACGTTTACTTACCTTTGAAGCACACAAAACAGTTAACTACATTGGTACAGGGCAGACCTCTGTACTGGTCAGCAGCCAGGTCTCAATTCATTCCAGGTGGATGCAGCTGAATCACAGCTGATAATGAAGCTCAAGACAATGCATCCACCTGGACTGAATTAAGACCTAGGTTTCCTGTCTCATTACCAATGCTGATTTTTCCACACCTATTGCCCCTCTGCATATCTCACCTGAATCTAATCATGCCTGCTTTGCCATTCAGCCGCTATTGTTATTTGACTGCTATTGTCATTCAGCATCTGAAATCACTCCACTTTCCAATAAATAAGACAGATGGACTCCCATTCTAGCTGTATCTGAAGAAGTGAGCAGTGACTCATGAAAGCTCATACCCTGCCACATATTTTGTTAGTCTTTAAGGTGCTACTGGATTCTTGCTCTTTTCTATAACCCAATAGAGTGAATCTGGAAGAATGAAAGCAAGCAAGGAGATGGAGACTAAATAATACAGCATTACCACAGGATGAAGTAATACAAAAATGCAAGGAAGACTTGACAGAATGCTTTAGCATTAACAATACAACTGATACTACTGCAATAACAACATTGGAGGCTAGTAAAGCTTATATTGAACTTGAACTTCAAATATTGGAAAGTAAGTATGATCTGATAGGTATCACTGAGACTTGGTGGAATGAGTCTTATATATGGAGCACAGCGATTGAAGGATATACCTTGTTCAAACGGAACAGAATAAACAAAAAAGGAGGCAGGGTGGCACTATATGTCAAGAATGAATACACTTGCACTGAAATTCAGGATTTTGAGAGTTGCCCTGTTGAAAGTGTGTGGGTAAGGATAAGGGGGGGGGGAGAAGGGGAAATTGTTCTGGGGGTATACTACAGACCTCCGAACCAACTGGAGGAACTGGATGATGCATTTGTACAACAGCTTGCTAAACTTTCACAGAGACAGGATGTTGTGGTTATGGGAGATTTCAATTATCCAGATATTTGCTGGAAATCTAACTCTGCTAGACATG
>NW_015164236.1:20532-36765 GCF_001447785.1 Gekko japonicus
ATGTTGACAAGCTCGAGCGTGTCCAGAAGAGGGCAACCAGAATGGTGAGAGGGTTGGAATCCAAGTCTTACGAGGAAAGGCTGAAAGAGTTGGGTATGTTTAGCCTGGGAAAGAGAAGGCTTAGAGGGGACATGATTGCAGTCTTCAGGTATTTGAAGGGCTGTCATGTTGAAGATGGAATGAATCTATTCTCTCTTGCTCCAGATTGCAAGACTAGATCTAATGGGTGGAAATTACAAGGGAGTCGTTATCGGCTAAATATCAGGAGAAACTTCCTAACTGTAAGAGTGGTTGAACAGTGGAACAGACTGCCTTGGGAGGTGGTGGATGCTCCTTTGCTGGACATTTTCAAGCGGAGGCTGGATGACCATCTTCCGGGTATGTTGTAGGGCTATCTTTTGGCTATGCTCCTGCAGAGTGCAGGGGGTTGGACTAGATGACCTGCAAGGTCCCCTTCCAACTCTAACATTCGATGATTCTATGATATTAGAGGAACTTTATTGGCAATAGCTGCAAGACAGAAAAAACAAAAGCAAGACTCTGTAAAGAAGATAACAGACAAAAAGGAAATATTGGAAAACAATAATAAAACTACTGGAAATAAGAAATAGAAGGAAATAAAGGAATTAAAGAATAGAAGAATAGAAGAAATGCAGAAAAAATTGAACTATTTAAAGCAAAGACATTTTGAACACACAAACCTGGAAGATATTTAGCACACTGCTGAAGAAAAGAAAGGGAAAAAAGACAGATACGTGGGATCAGGAAAGGAAATCAAGTAGTTTATGCAGAGCAACAAATGCAAGAAAAATACAAAAATTATTGAACCTTTGTAAGAAGATTCTATAGATGAGGAAGGAATGGAGAAATATTTATCCGAGGTACCAATTAAGAGATTTATACCAGAACATAGAAGAATCTTGAATCAAGTCATAACAAAACAAGAAATTAATTATGGTATTAAAAAACGTAAAGACAAAGCACCTGGACCAGATGGCGCTAACAGCAATATACTATAAATACTTTCAAGAAATACTAGCAATACCTCTGCAAAGAGTAATGAATGAAATACAAAAGAGAAAGCAAATACCATCAACTTGGCAAGAAGCATATATAACTTTAATACATAAAGAAAGGAATAAACTTATGACAGACCCCTGATGCTTCCCCTTCCCCCAGACAGATCCTCCAGTCAAAAATATTTTAGTTCCCCACAATGACTGAGCCACCCTTCTATTTTATAAGCTTTAACTGTCCCACTCTGTCACAGATATTAGTTTAGGTTTATGACTCAGCATAGGAACTAGAGCGATTAAAGGAGCTGTCTTTTTAAAATACCCTCATGCAATGGCATGTGAGGCAAAATTAACATTCAATGCAGAACAAAGATTTTAATAAACAGGCAGGAAATATATAAATTCAAGATACAGAGGTTGCTGAGGTAAAACTTTCTATACACATACACACACACACACAAACATATAGACACACCGAATTGAGGTTTTTGAACAAACAACAATGTCGTGGCTTATTATATATTTCAGCTATTACACAGAATTTTAAATACAGTTTTTTAGAGAACAGCCTTATCTTAGTGCTTCTAGCTTTTCCCTTTAAATATTATAGCTTTCCAGACAAAGGTGCTATGTAAAAATATGACTAAACAAAAACAACAAGAAGTACAGGAAAAAATACAATGTGAGGTAGTCAAGAAAACAAAGTATTTAGGCATCGATTTGACTATGAAAAATATAGACCTATTTAAAAACAATTATGAAATCTTATGGAAGAAGGTGCAACAAGATATAAAGAAATGGGATGCCTTGAATTTGTTGCTGTTGGGAAGGATCTCGGTGGTTAAAATGAATGTTCTACCACGCTTGATGTTTTTATTTCAGACTATTCCGATTGTAAGAGAAACTAAGGTGTTTGATAGTTGGCAAAAAGAAATATTGAGATTTGTATGGGCGGGGCGGAAACCAAGAATAAAAATGAAAATATTATGTGATGCAAAGGAACGGGGAGATTTCCAGCTGCCCAATTTGAAGTTGCACCATGAGGCGGCATGCCTGATGTGGTTGGAACAATGGATAAATTTGGACAACAAGAAATTGTTAACTCTTGAGGGTCATGACTGTAGGTTTGGTTGGCATGCCTATCTATGGTATGATAAAGTCAAAATGGATAATTTTTTAAACACCATGTTATTAGAAAAACTGTAATGGAGACTTGGATGAGATACAAAAGATTTTTTTTAATGCTAGGCCCATGTGGATTGTACCAGCTGAAGTGATTAAACCATTTTCAAGACACGAAGGGAAAGATTGGTTGTCCTATAAAGATATTAAATGGAATGTGTATGGGCAGATAGGGGAAAGATGATATCAAAGTTGTATAAAATTTTATTAAAATGGTTGTATAAAATTTTATTAAAATGGTACACTGAGGATGAACTTGTAAAAGGGCAAATTATTAAATAGGCTATAAATATGAATAAGGAGATACCTATGTCATCTTGGGAATATTTATGGAAGATTTCAATGAAAATTTCAACTTGTAATAATTTGAAGGAAAATTGTTTTAAGATGATGTATAGATGGTATATGACCCCTAAAAAGAAACCAAGAATAAGATTTAAAGTATTATAGGATGGAAAAGTGAAAGGAGGTTTAGCTGTACCAAACATTAAATTATATCACCAAGCAGCGGCACTAGTTTGGCTGTCAGATTGGATCATAAATCCAAATAGAAGTAATGTCAAATTGGAGACTGATACCAAAGAAGGAAGATGGTAACCATACTTTGAGGTGCAGACTATTAAGAATATAATTTCAATGTAGAAACAGAATAAGTCCACCAGCCTCGCTGTTGACATTGCCATGTTAGCCAAATTGCCTTAATTATTAACAAACTTGGGGGATTATGAGTATTAAATGGCAATAGGCATAAAATATGGGATCATAACCTTGTTGACTTATAAGGCTTCAGAACAAGTGATCATGTCCATCTAAACTGACACTCAGTTTGACAGCCACAGGAACCAGAATTAACTGGTTCAGAGAGGAGCTGGGCAAAGCACTGTCACAATGACTCAGCAGATTGGCTGATTATATATATGTGAATGTAGTCTGTGAATGTAAGTCCTTCTTGTATGCATGTCTTGTGAAGCACTTTGATGGTGAGCTGTATATATTGTAAAATAAAACTGTACATAGTTAACCACAAGACTGTGTCAGCGTGGTTTGCTACATTTAGCTCTTAGCAGGGCATAACTGGACTTCAGCTAGAGTGGACTGACTCAACTCAACACACCGCATGACAAACCTGTGTATACAGGAGTCAGAATTCCCAGAGACTGTGTTGCTAAAATAATTGATTTCTTTACTAAATGTTCTCAAGCATACAAACAATAATCAAGCATTCACACACACAATACAGAACTAGGAATACAGAACTGAAAGGATAGTGATGTTTGCATGAGCAGGTTACCTGTCCAATGAGACAAGTAGATCATGCAGTCAAAAATGGAACACAATTGGGGGGGGGGATCGTGAGTTGACCAGCAACCCACGTGGACTGATTCCAAACAGGCCTAGAATAAGGTAGGATGGAGCGAAGAGGAGAAGAGCAAGAGAGAGAGTTCAAGGAGAGCCCACCTTAAATAGCTAAATTGTGACCTGAGGCGATGGCTCATGTGGTCACTTGGTTCCCAGGAACTATTAAAAAAAACTTGAACTCTGGATGCGGCATGAAGGGATTAATAGTTGGGCAATTAAAACTTAATGATTGGCAGGAAGTGACACCTCTGAGGGAAGGGGTTGAGACAATGGAGAGAGTGAAGAGAACCAATCATGTTGCAGGTCTTATGCTTTGTGCTAATGATCAGATACTTGACAGCAGCATTATCTGGATGGGTGACAGGAAGGCTGAATCACTGCTATTGTCTGTAGCTGGGCACAGTCTTTTGTGTTAGGCTGGCTTAGGAGGAGGAGAAACATGTTACTTTCCAGGAGAAGCTAACACAAAAGGAGGGGCGGATGCTGTGTGCTGAAGAAGAGATTCCCTCATGGTCCTGACCTGGATGTCAAATATTAAGGGAGAATTGGTATAAGATGTTTTAAAGATTGTATAGTACTCCTACTGATATAGTAAAAACATGGTAGACATGTAAGAAGGCAAGAAAATACTGAATAGGTACACGGAGAAATGCAAAAGATTTTGAAATTTAAGTTTGCACTGGATCACCAAACATGTTATTAACTATAATACCAAGCAGAGTTACTAAAACATATAGTGAAGTATTTACGTATATGGTGATGGTGGCAAGAGTAATTTTTGCAGCAAAATGGAAGGCAGAAAAATATCCAGACTTGAAGGAATGGAAGAATAAATTAAGTGAATACGTGATAATGGCAAAATTAACATCGTATATACATAATAGACCAACATCAGAATTTCAAGAAAAATGGAAAACTTTTTTTTGACTATATAGCTGTAAGTTAAGAATAAAATCAAATAGAAATAGTAAATAAGGAAAGAGGAAGTAGATATCTGTTTAAAATGTTATTAGATATGATGATAGATGGAAGAGATAGAATAGAGATATCTTAATAGAAGTGAAATGTTTAAAGTAAATATGAGTAAGTTCCATATAAATATATGAATTGGAATATAAATTATAATAATTTATATGTTAGCATGTTTTGTATGTTTGTAAACTGAAATAAATTTTATAAAGAAAACAAGAAGTGTAGAGTCAAATTCTGAGAGAGATAAGGGACATCCATGATGTTCTATGGATCAAAAGCATTCTGAAAAAATGATGTTTTCTTAAAATAAATGTCCTTTTAAAAAAAGAGGCATTTAGAAGTCCTCTCACCTTTGCTGTTTGTTGCCATGAAGCCTATATCAATATCTTTGCTGTCCACATAATTTCAGTGGACCAATGTTCCAGTTATAGGCTGTGTTTTCACCTTCATTTGTACTGAATGTGTCCAATGCTCCCTCTAAGCTGTGGAGTCATGTGAGAAAAAATTCTACTTTATGAACTACTGTCATTAAAGTTGTGAGCGAGCGGTTTGGCTACTGCATAAATTAGCTTCTTCTGGAGCCGTCCTTCCTGAGCTAAGACAAAAATGTGTGAGCTGGAGACTAAAAAACTGTGAGCTAGCTCACACTAACTCAGCTTAGAGGGTACACTGAATGTGTCCCTACTGAGGCTTCATATGTGCCTGGTGCTGTTGGCTATAATGAATGTGGGCTGGGGTGTTTTTGTAACTCATGTGTGGTGGGTTTGTCAGTGCTGAGACTAGCTGTCAACCTGTGGGACTCAAATTACATGTGGGGTGGATGTTCATGATTGTTTCTTCTATGTTTCTTTCCTCTACAGTTATTTTTGACCCGTATTACCTGGACTGGACTGTGAATCTGCAAAGAGCAGGGTGTCTTAGAAAGAAATTGCTTAACTCTTTCACCCTTTGTTTCCTTCAGCTCAAAATCTCCCTTCCCAAGATGCCTTTTCAGTTGAGGACAAGATATGGGAGTTGGCCACAGAGGGTCCCACAACTTTGAAATAGCTTTTCATGTGCTGCAGTTGGAAGAAATATGAGAGAAAAGCCATGTAGGAACACAGATCCTGGCCAAAGCACACATTTCATCTGGGCAGAAGAAAAGATCCACCTTGGAAGAAGAGATGTAAAACACCTCTCAGGCAAGACCCAAAGAGGTTCAAGCATGAACTTCTGCTGGAGGAATCATGAAGAATGAATTCCAGCATCACAAGAGATGCATCTGTCTGTTCCTCGTTGCAAATTATTTATAACTCTTCATCCACTAGGCATTTATATTTAATTGCTAGATATCAATCAGTGCAAGCAGAAAATCTAATGTTTTTATGATTTTAACATCAATAAAGTAGCTATAAAGAGAAAATAACACTACCCCACTGGAATCTTTTTCTTTGAACATATTCCTACAGATATAATTAAAAACACCAAGTGCCTATTTCAAAGCCATAAGTGATGGGTTTGGCATCATGCCTGTTGCAGGAAGGCTAATTACACCATAAATTAAATGATTTTTTTTTTAAAAAAATAAACATTATGACCTTTAATAAAATTGTTTTTACAACCAGCTGTCAATAAATCACCCAAGAAAGCTAGTGAGAAGTGGGTACTTTACTTCTGTGAATTTCATTAGCTAGAGTTTATTTGCTTTTTGGTGAGCTCTGATGTTTTTTAAATCTTAAATTAAAAGCTCCAGCTCATAAAAACTAATTCCAAAATGTTAGCATTTCAGTCCCTGAAAATGAGCCTCTCTAATTGCAGGAATTATTCAAGATTGTATACCAATCAGAGGCCATTAAAAAGAAATAGTCCGTGGGAAGGGTCAGACTTCACTACAGTCATTCCAGGAAAGCCCTTTCGGATGCACTGCTTAGTGAGGGCAAAATGTCTCTGGGTACACAAGTCTCAAGTGGAAATAATATGTGTCTTTCAATTAATCACTGATGAGTAGCTGTGTTAGTCTGTCTGTAGCAGTAGAAAAGAGCAAGAGTCCAGTAGCACCTTAAAGACAAAACAAAATTTATGGCAGAGGATGAGCATTCATGAGTCACTGTTCACTTCTTGAGATACCTTCAGTGACTCACGAACGCTCATACCCTGCCCCAAATTTTGTTAGTCTTTAAGGTGTTGCTGGACTCTTGCTCTTTTCTACAATTAATCCCTGAGTTATTTTGTATCTCCACTTTCTTTTTTTATCGCCAGTGAAGTTTACCAATTTATGGATACACTTGGTGATGAGTTCTTAGGTCATCCTGGACTTGGGTAGAAGCCACAGAAAGACAAGTGCTGGGGAGACACAATGGTGGAGGATGCTGAGGATGGATGTTAGGAGTGGATAGGATGTGGGGTGCTGAAGGAAGATGAAGTATTGTCAACATTCATGTTACAGGTGTGGGCTGGGCCAAAGCACTAACTCTGATCTAGTGCTTTGTGCCCTATAGGGCCCAGAAAGCGGTTGCACAAGATCTTGCATAAGCTAAAGTTCAAGTGGGAATACGTTTGACTTCATACAAGTGGCTACAGTGGTTGTTTTCTTGTGTTTCTGCTTACACAAGAGCTCTAGTGCAAGTGAAAATTTTATAGTGGATCCAACCCATCCTTAGGATAGCATGTTAGCTATCTCTGTCCCTGTCATGGTTCATTTCTGTGTTATATAATTGGCTTATGCTCTATGCAGCATTTTGCAGTTCTGCCTGTTTCTCACAGAGTACATTCATCTGTGCTGGTCTCTAATGGGTTACCACATTGGCCTAATGTCACAAGATGTGAAATTTTTCTATGACAATTATTTTCAGTAATTCAGGTTATTTGCTGAGGAACCTTTGAACATCTGCAGGAGAACCATGAGTATTGCAGAGGATTCAAGGGGATTGTGAAGTTGCACAGCCAGTTCCTGTGAGATGCTGATCAAGCCATATTGAGTCTCATTGCTGCCTAGCATGAATTGAGAGAAAATCCCAGGACACACAACTACGAATTGTGGAAGTAGACTGATAGCAATGGACTACTTCTTTTGGGGAACCCTGTCTGTCATTACTGATCTTCTCACTGAATAATCTTGGATGAGCTTCCAAGGAACTCCAGGGATTCCAAGAACAGAAATAGCGAGAAGCTGGGAGGAGCCATGGCATGGGGCATGTCATGCAATTTCTTTTTATGTGATATTTGGTTGGGTCTGGGTGGTACAAAAGGGGACAAGAAGGAGTCTTTATTTCTTTTTATGTGATATTTGGTTGGGTACAAAAGGGGACAAGAAGGAGTCTCTTCCCAGGGATCCACTGTAGTCCTCAGCAGCCTTGCCCGGCAACACAATTGATCACTTATTTAGTGCAACCATCTTTGTACTTGATCTCACATATTTACTTGCTAGTGTAGCAATTCACAAAACTGAGCTTTATCAGGATCAAAGTAAAGAAAAACTAAGCAAGTTCCAAGGAAAAGAAAAGGCTCTTGACTACAGAACTCTTCTCAAAGGGGTAATTTTGTCCTTTTCATGGATATCTTTTAGAAACACGGATGTTGGAGACATTTTTATATGTTCTCCTTTATTTGCTTTCAAGAGTATTTTCTTCTGTTATTACGCTGGCCTTGGTATCAGACGGACTCCTATATGAGCTGTACTCATATGTCATAGTGACATAATGCACAGTAAAAGCCCAATATTAAAACAAAACCTCTTAACATTTATATGGAGGGTGAAATAAATCAACTTTAAATTATTTTTAAATGTTGAGAAAGGGCAATGCAGCTTTGAATGTGACTATTGATAGAAAGAGGTAAAAAAAAGAGGAAAGTTAGAACAAATTCATTTGGGCTACTCAGGCCCTGTGAAGAAATATGTATAAATCTAGATGTGGAGTTTTTCTTCCTGGATTCATCAATCCATGAGTTCTAGCCAGTTAATATGAAATACATTCACAGTCCTGGCATATGTAGCCGATTTTTCTAAAAAAACCCCACAACCCTGATTTCATTTAATTCCCCTTCTTATTATTCAGCAGCCATTTCCGGAAAATATGATTAGCAGCTGCAGAATATTGCTATAATATGAAAAGGCAGGTGGTTTCCCCCCTTTCCCTTGATAAACATTATTTTCTAAAAGGTGGAGTATCTTAACTGGCTAAGTATCTAGTACATGTGAGGGAGTGCTGAGAATGCTACCCCTTCTCTCCACCGACTGGTAAGTGTGAGGTAATAGGAAAGGAAAGTGGTACCTGTTTCATACAATCCTTCCTGTAAAAAATGAATACGAAAGATGGGGTTTCATGTAGGTGACATGTGTGGGGGAGGAATGGTAGGGGCACTGTCTGTGCTATCGTGCATATTATACCTAGAGTTGCCAACCTTCAGGTGAGGCTTGGAGTTCTCCTAGAATTAGTTGATCCCCTGTTCCCCCACATTAGCTCTATTTGTGACCTCCTAAAGGGGAAAAATGGTTTATTATGTTCCAAACAGCAAGGAGAATTGTGGTCCCTTAAAGACGAAACAATTTATTTGTCATAAACTGTGCGTGGCAATAATGAGCTTTGTTCCAGGTCCCCCAAATCCTAGCTATGCTACTGGAGTGGAACACGACTGATCAGGTGCCTGAGGATGATCGGCCCAAGGTCACCCAGTGAGCCTCCTGGCAGTCCCTGTCTGAGACTCTGCTAAACTATGCTGACTCTCTACTATTTTTGCCAAATTGCAGAAAGGGACAGCTGGTAGCAGAAAATGGGTTCAAAGCGGTCTTAGGGAGGCAAAGTAATACTGCACAACCGCCAGACATTACCCTAATATGTCTAAAGTTATTAATTGCATTCATGCTAAAATAAGATTTCATTTTGTAGCATTCCAATATAAGAAACTAGTGTTTGTCAGTTATCCAAGCACCTGTGCACTCTTGGGGGTTTTCCACACAGGTCTTGTTTGTCAGCTCTGGCCCTGTACTGTTTCAGTTTATTCCCTGCAAGCATTTTTGTGCCTTTCATTTTCACTTCAGGGTTGTTGTGGTTTTTTTTTTGGGGGGGGGGCATTTTTTTCTGGCTCTTTTGTGGCCACTTTTACCCTGATGTTTTTTCAGGAAGAGGAGTCTGAGTCATCTTTTCATAGTGTGTAATGTTTCTATCAGTTTTCTTTATCCCACCCACCTCCAGCCCACTTTTCAATGACTGGACTGACATAATTGTTAAACTACTCCCTTTCCCCCCAGACGAGTAATTTAAATTTTTAAAAGGACCTAAAATAGAGATATAATGCTGTAGTGTTGAAAGAATAGTTTAAGCAAGTTCGCTGAATTCCCAGCTTTCATTTTTAAAAAGTAAGTCTCTTACCTTGCAGAGATATGCCTTTTTCCTTATATCTCCACAAGGGAAAGGGATGGAGACTTTTTTTTCAATGAAAACTCAGAATTCAGAGAACCTGCTTAAGCTGCCATTGGAACAGAACAGCATTATATCTGTATTTTAGGGCTGTTTTTTTTAAAAAAAAAATCAGTGGGGGTGCTGTGACACCACCAATAACTACACTGATGATGACAGCACCCTCCTTTGAAAATCCTCATTATTTAAGTCATGTGTGGGAGAAAATAAATTGACCCCACAACTGTAAAAAGGGGAAAGTCATGTGGAAGAATGCTGCACAAACTGATTCCAGTGCTTGTGGATTGACTCCCAAGAAAGTCAGGAGTAACTGCATCATGCAGACAAGGTCTTGGTCTCAGGGTGGGATCCTGGCAGCTTTTCCTCTCAGTCTCATGCAGTTCTCCTCTTTAACACAACCCCTGTCCAACATGGCATTTGTACATGCAGGTCCCATCGTCCTTGGCATAACCTTTTTGGGTGGA
The DNA here is from genome assembly GCF_001447785.1 of Gekko japonicus. NCBI lineage: Eukaryota > Metazoa > Chordata > Lepidosauria > Squamata > Gekkonidae > Gekko > Gekko japonicus. Next base: position 30,922 of record NW_015164236.1, read on the forward strand.
CAAAGGGGAACCCTTTTTCCTTTTTTCACCAGCAGAAAAGCTGGTTGGATGATCCATTCCACAATGCTGGAAGGCAGGAGCAAGCTGACTTACCGCAGTTGGGTAAAACACTGGCTGCATGTTTTTATTATATTCCCAGATGATAAAGACCTAGAGTCTTGCTTTTGTTTAACAAAAGCCAAAAACTCAGGGAATAGGCCTGGAATATCTAGGACGAGGCCAGAGTCACACAGCTGTGAGCAGGCTCTTGTGTCTATGGAATTGGGATAGGGATGTTCAGCAATTTTGTCATGCTGAGCCATAGGGCTCATCAATTCATGGCAGAGAAGGGATTTAAACCAAGGATCTCCTGATGCCTACTTCCAGAGATGGATATTTTCAGAACAGAGGAGTGCCTTTTAGTCCACTGCCTTATTGGCAAAAACTATTGGTCATTAAAGAGTTATTAGCAGGTATGTATTCTCTTTATTGACTCCCAGTATGAGTATTAAACCAGGTTTTTTTTTAACATAAGCAGGGCTCTCCCTGTGTGACTGTGATCCCAGTAACACCTGTTTTTCACTAAACTTGAGGGTGATGGGGGAAGGGTTCAGAGGGGTAGCTGTGGGTTAGCTCATTCTCCTGTAAAGCAATGCACACCATAAAATGTTATAAGTAAAAAGCCACCTGTTTCTCCAGAAATACCTCTAGCCTACCTCTGTGATTTAAAGAAATGGCTCAGTACTGAAGCCTCCGATTTTCATTTCATCCTAAGAAAGTTGATTTTCATTTGTACAGTTGCTCTAAACTCAGTCCCCCAGGCACTTGGAAAATTAAGAATGGAATTCTTGAATGACAATGGCATTTTGCATGACCACAAGTGTAGATTGTAAATCAGATAAACACCTATATGCTGCGTCTTTGCCTTGACAAGAAATTTGACAGGAAAAAACCAAAACCAAAACATGTGGAGGGCATTGCCAAAGAAACTATGTGCCTGACAGCATTCACTTTGACAGAGACTTCTGAGGGACATACAACCCAGCCTCTTGGAAACTCTGAAGGTTTTATATGAAACCAGTGAGGCTGTGGTCACACGGGAAGGTAATTTCGCTTTGTTCCCGCTTTAATTTAATCAGGAACATTTTTCTTCGGGTTGGGCTGATTAGATGCAGCCAGCCCCTCTCTTCCACCACCCGCTCGCCTGCCAGCTCCTAAGGAAAATCAGCCATCTTCCTCTGGCTATCCTTTTTTCTTTACCGATGCATTACCCGTGTTGATGCCTTGGCTAAATTGTCCTTGGCAGCTCCAACAAGCCGCCTGCCTGAAAAGGAAGACCGGCCGAGAGGGCTGCTGCACTCAGCTCGGCTCGTTGGGGCTGCGGTGGAGCCTCCACTGCACCGAGTCCCTCTAGGCGATCCTGCTGGCCATGGGGCAGGCTCAGGTGGCTGCTGCTCCTTCCGCCGCTGTGGGTGGTGGTCCCGCTGCTGCTGCCACCATTGCCCCCCCCCAAAGGCTCAGCCCTGCCATCTCCGCCATCCTCCTTGCTGACCCCTGTCCAGGCTGCCGGAGCCCCCGCCTCTCATTCCCACCTCCAGCTCTGACAGTTCCTGGGGAAGGGGCTTCTGGTTCCTACAATAAATTCATATTATCTTTAAACAGAGAAATGAACATAAAATAATGTTTAATAATGGATTTATTAAGCACATGTTTGCTTAAGCGCTCAAACCAGAAACCTTTTTAAAAAAATTGCACAAAAAGCAGTCAGACGGCCCTAATTGCAATCATTGCAAAAGATGCCTGTCCAGATGGGCGAAATCGCGCATTCAAAGCGCAAGTGCCAGGAAAATACTTGATTTTCCAGGGGGCAGGAAAACCCTGGAGCATTGCGGGAGTGAGCCCGCTTTGGCGCGGGAGGCGGATTTGCCTGTCTGATCAGCAAACTTAAATGTGAGAGGGAACAGTGGCGAACCCCGATCAAAAGGACCGTGTGACCATACCCTAAGATGGCTTCTTTTAGTGTGTCTCTCTATGTTTTTGCTCTTTATTTCTGAATATAAGAATATAAGAAGAGCCCTGCTAGATCACACCAGTGGTCCATCTAGTCCAGTATCCTTTCTCACACAGTGGTCAACCTGTTTCCCTGGAGGCCCAACAACAGAAGACAGAGGCCAAGGCCTTACTCTGATGTTGTTTCCTGGCAGTGGTATTCAGAGGTTTCTGAAGAAGTGAGCAGTGACTAACAAAGTTCATACCCAGCCACAAATTTTGTTAGTCTTTAAGGTGCTACTGGACTCTTGCTCTTTTCTACTGCCTCTGAATATGGAGGTTCCCTTCAGTCACCATGGTTAGTCACCGCTGACAGACCTATTCTCCACAAACCTGTCTACTCCCCTTTTAAAGCAACAAAGTGATGAGCATCTGCAGTTAGTCACTACTTGGTTTTGCTTCAGATCTTGTGGTTCCCCCCCCTCACTCTTCTACATGACTGGTGCACACATGTGCATTGATGTAATGCTGGAAAAACACAATCCTTGTTTGATTGGCTATGACTGTATCAAGACTTTTGTTTTACTAATGCACAGGAGTGCATGCACAGTAAAACACAATGCACACTCACACGATCTTGATTGCATAACCACACTTGGAGTGTTTTGTCAACACACCGATTCATACCAGGAACATAGAAAGAGCAAACAAGGAAAAGGAATGAAAGAAATTTGAAAGCTGCCACAACCTAAACATGCTTGAATTCAATAACTAATTTTAGAAATTCTTGTAGCTAAACTGGAATGAAAAGGTGTCTATCATGGCACATGGTGAACTTCAAGAATGGAAACAGGGAAATGTATTCAGCCCTGCTCTTGATTATGGTGGTGATGGCGAGTCACAGCTGACTTACAGCTACTCTGTGGATTTTCAAGGCAAGAGACCTTAAGAGGTGGTTTGCCATTGCCTGCCTCCACACCATGGCCTTGCTATTCCTTGGAGTTTTCCCATCTAAATACTAGCCAGGGATGACTCTGCTTAGCTTCTGAGATCTGACAAGATTGGGCTAGCTTGGGCTATCCAGGTCCAGGCTGCTCTTGATTATATGGCCATTAATTTCCCAAGTAAGCATCAATAATATTAATCCAAGTCCATATGGTGGCCAAAACATCTGCAGTAAGGCTATGTTTATTACTATAAAGATTATGGAAAGTCCCAATGGTGTCTGATGCTCAAATATTTTAGGAAAGCATCGATCTTAATGTGCAGTTAGTTAGTTAATGTGCAGATATTCACAACAGGGTCCTATTGCTGGATACAAAAAACAAAGATTTACAAAAAGGAGCCATTCTATGCTCTCCCAAAATGCCGTTTACAGCACTTAACTGGTGAATCATTATTCTGTTCTTTCAAGTATTACCTTTATTTGCTTTGTCTGAGAAAATGAAAGCCCATTCATCTTTGCTTTAAAAATAATAACAACAGCAATAAATAATAATGACAAAATAACTGTGGTGGGAATAACACAATCCATAGCTCTAGTGTACCATCCTTCATTTTAATATAATATATATTTACTCTGGATCATGACATGCTAGGTTTACAAGTATTTTGGCATGCATGGCCTGTATTTGATTCTTTTATGTCAACAGATAACCAGTATCCCCCTCCCTCCCAAACCAGCTTTGATCAGCTTCATTCAATTCAGTTCCCTGCTCAGATGAGAACTGTAGCTAGTCTCCTTGGCATGTATTTAATGGAGGGCTAGAATGAGATAGACTTTTATTGCTCAGGAGAAAAACATAAATATTAGCATTTTCAGGGGTTAGTTAAGTAACTTTGATATACTATTTTTTAAAAAAATCTTTCAAAATACATACAATCTCTAAAAGATGAATTAAGTGATTATTTGATTTAGCATTTGAAGGGGCTCTCTGCTTTACTGAAAATGAAAACCTCAAATTCTTCTTTGTCTACTCTAAAACCACTTCAGCTTCTGAGAGACTGTGCTGTCATCAGTTTCCGAGATTTTGCGGTAACACCATCTATAATTTCTTTGGTATTATTTACTAATATACATAAATCATTACAAACTCATTTGGTATTAAGGTAGGTGTCATAATGGTATTCCATCACTTAATAAAAACACTCACACGGAGAGCTGACTAAAATTAAAGCAATGGCACCACTGCTGAGAGAAGAATTTTTAAGTCTTTCCAGACAAAGGTCTTTTCCTGTGGGGTGACGCTGTTTTCTTTTAACACTTTATTAGCACCAGCCATGACAAGTGATATCCCCAGCCTCACCAAATGGAAAGGGACAGCCTTCCTGTGAGGGGAAAAATAGAGGCATGAGCTACAGAGCTGAAGAGAGTGAATGCTTGAAGCTTACTAAGAAAAGGAAAGGGGAAGAGCTGGCAAGGCAATTCATAATTGTGCCTGTAAATCTAGGGAAAGGATTGCAACTTGTGGTGTATCTTTGTGGTGGCATTACAAGCATCAGTCAGTTGCTGCCCATGGAATTTGTACAGGAAGACCTCTTCATTTCTACCATTTTGTGAAATGTGCAAAGCAGAAATCTTCAGGAGGGCGCTTTTATAACTGAATTAGAAATGTGGTATAACAATCAGGGGTCACTTTTTAAGGGGACAAGTGGGATGTCTGCAACACTCACAGGGGGAGGGAATTGCATCTCTCCTTCTCCCATCATGACTCAAGGCCCCACCACCCACCTGTGGCAACAGCGACAGTACCTTGGAGCTGCTCCGAGCCCAGCACAGCTCCTGACATCCTCCACCGCAGCAACTGGCCCCAGAGGCCCTCCTGGAGTGTAGCTGGGCCCAGAGTGGCTCTTGAAGTGCTTTGCAGGGCGTGGCTCCTAGAGTGTACCACCCTATGGCTGGACCTGGAGCCCCTCCCAGCATCTGATGAGAAGCAGCCAGGCACCAAGATGCTCGCAGTTCTGCTGCACATGCACAGATAATGATTTTTTTAAAATTTGAGAGGAATTTAAAGCCCCAGTGTATTTTTAAAAACTTTTTGGAGTTTCCTGCAACCCTGGGGAGTATCCCAGGCTTGCAGAAAAATACGTTTAGTGTTCATGTGGTCCTGATCCACAGATTTAAGTATCCACAGATGGGGGGGCACATGTTGCTATATATATAGATAGGACTATAGTCTTTTGTGTTGTTTATTTTATCTGAGCAGGAGCAGGAGACAGAGCTGCTAGAGGGGTGAGTGTTTTTTTACTTGCTTTCAGCTGAGGGGATTCAGCTGAGGATATTGTGTGGGAGGACTGTGTTTGGGAGTGTGTGAAAGTGATTAGAGTTGTTGCAGAGTCCTGGCTGCTTGAGAGAGGGAGAGGAAGGGGCATTGTTTGACTGTGATTGACTTTAATTCAGTATTTAAGAAAGCACCTTGCCAGAGGCACGAGCTAAAGGGCTCTTTGCCTGTGGCTCTTAGCCTAGGGACTCTTAGACTAGGGGCTCTGTAAGAAGCCCAAGAAAAGCCAGAAAGCCAACGCCCTAAGCTCCTTGTCTTCCCCGTAAAGTAAGTTGACTTCGACAAGAAAAACCACATACATACAAAGGGTTTTAAAAGGGGGATTATATTTACTTATTTTAAAAGAATTATGAAACCAGAATGCCAGCAGGGGGTTGGGGGCTATCCAGTGTTTTGCAGGGAGTGTCACATGTATGACTGTCTGCTCACTGGACAGAAGTCTTGGGTGTGTGCTCAGTGCAAGGAGCTCCTGGTTCTCAGGGAACGTGTTTGCTCCCTTGAGGCCAAGGTGGCTGACCTGGAGAAGCAGAGACAGTCAGTTAGGCACACAGAAAAGACTCTCGTGGACTTGTTAGATATGTCCCACTCTGGATCT
>NW_015164236.1:37007-37166 GCF_001447785.1 Gekko japonicus
GCTGAACAGGAAACATAGGTCCAGGACCTCCAAGGTAGCTTTCTCAGAAGTGCTACCTGTTCCACGCACAGGGCTGGAGAGACAGGCACAGATCAGGAGTCTCAATGCGTGGATGAGACGATGGTGTAGGGGGGAAGGTTTCAAGTTTGTTAGGCACTG
>NW_015164236.1:38178-38384 GCF_001447785.1 Gekko japonicus
ACCGTAAAAACCAACAATAAAACTTTCTTCAAATACATTAGAAGCAGGAAACCAGCCAGGAAGGCAGTGGGGCCCTTGGATGACCAAGGGGTAAAAGGAGTACTGAAGGATGATAGGCAAATGGCTGAGAAGCTAAATGCATTTTTTCCCTCTTTCTTCACTGTGGAAGATGAGAAGTGCTTGCCCACTCCAGAACCGCTGATTTC
>NW_015164236.1:38706-55200 GCF_001447785.1 Gekko japonicus
CATTATTAAGGAAAGAATTAGTAGGCACATAGATGAACAAAACCTATTGCGCCAGACTCAGCATGGGTTCTGTAAGGGAAGATCTTGTCTAACTAACCTGTTAGTGTTCTTTGAGGGGGTGAACAAACATGTGGACAAGGGGGATCCAGTAGATATTGTTTACCTTGACTTCCAGAAAGCTTTTGATAAAGTTCCTAATCAAAGGCTCCTAAGTAAGCTCAAAAATTATGGGATAAAAGGACAAGAATTAGAAAACAATGGAAACAAAAAGTTGTCTAAGGCATGACATACCTTAATGGAGAAAGTAGGTTACAAAGTTAATGCCAATGCAGTAAAAGCAAAGTAATAGATAAGAACATAAGAGACGCCAATGTTGGATCAGGCCAAAGGCCCATCCAGTCCAACACTCTGTGTCACACAGTGGCCAGAAATACCAGGTGCCATCAGGAGGTCCTTGGCATTAACTTTGTAACCTACTTTCTCTATTAAGGTATGTCATGCCTTAGACATTTTTTTGTTTCCATTGTTTTCTAATTCTGTAATCCTAGTCCTATTGCATTGTTTATTGGATATATTATGCTGTCTTTTATGTTTTGAAATCCATCTTGAGTCTCAGCAAAAATGTGGCTTGTAAGTACAGTATGTAATCATATAAATAAATAAAAGCCATTTCCCACAACTTCTTCAGGGGAATTAGGCAGTGCTGGCACAGGAAGTAGCTGTACTGACTACTCCTGAGAGTTCCAGGAGACCACTGCCCTTGTCCATCTCGTGGCAGAGGTCATTCATTCATTATGAAAATCAAAGTAGTTTTTGTTCTGAAATCTGGGAAGAAACCAGATTGGGATTAACTATATGATATCAAATTACCATGGTTACAGTATTGAGAGTATGAAACAGGCCATGAATTTAAACACTTGTACTTAAAGTTGCCAGGTCTTGCCTTCATTCCGGTAGGGGGCTCCACGCTGGCTCCGGGACTCTTCTGGCTTTTCCAGGAAGTGACATCATCGCTCTGGGCAGAGCTCTATTTGCAGCAGGAACTCCTTTGCATATTAGGCAACACACCCCTAATGTAGCCAATCCTCCAAGAGCTTACAGAGCTCTTCTTACAGGGGCTACTGTAAGCTCTTGGAGGATTGGCTACATTAGGGGTGTGTCCCCTAATATGCAAAGGAGTTCCTGCTACAAAAAGAGCTTGGATCTGGTCATGTTGTTCGGAGGATGCTCTAGTATTTGGGTAAAAACTCTATGGTTTCAATAGAGTTTTTACCCAAATGCTAGAGTGTCCCCTGAACAACGTGCCTGGTGCAATGACATCACCTCTGGGTGATGTCATTCACCGGGCACGTTGGGTGTGCCAGAACTCTTCAGGAGCAGGGCTCCCCCTGCTGGACAGCTGGCTGGTGGTGGATTGGGACCCCCAAAACTTGGGACCCTACCTGTACTTCCTCTCCACTCCTCTCTCTACTGTGTGAATTTTCTTCTTCCTTCAATAGTTTGGATTACATGTTCATTATCAGGCAGCTGTTTTTCTGAGGCCTAATTCCTACAAGCAGTGGATGAGATAGTAAATAGTGTTGCCCAGCTTGGGAAATTCCTGGAGATTTGGCGGGTAGTGCCTGAGTAGGGTGGAGTTTGGGGAGGGGAGGGAACTCAGCCAGGATGTGATTCCAGAGTCTACTCTCAGAAGCTGATCTTTGTGAACTTAGTGAATCTGGAGCACTGGGCAAAAGTGAGGTGGACAGGAGTCACCAATGCTGCCAGAAACCAGCTACCTTGGCCCCAGGCAGGGCAGGTGCAAGAGGTGGCAGGAGCCTGCTCTTCTTCTTCATTCCCCTCTCCTCTGGGGAGGTGGGGTTATGGGCAGCTGGGGGGGGGCTAGGCAGCTGCCCCTTTGGCCATTGGCTAAGGCTGCTTCTGATCTCTGCAGCCTGGAGATCAATTGTAATTACATCAGAAAAGTGTGGCTAGAGCTGGAGAATCAGGAAAACATCACTTGGGGACCTGGTAACAAAATACTCCATTTTAATTGGGGGTTTAGCCGGAAAGCGATGGCTGGGGATGGTGCACAGATGTTGGGTGTGTGAACGTGGATATAAAATCCATTACTGAAGCATGCCGAAAGCGGACTAAACGGCCCATCTGAACGCACCCGTAGTGTGCTCCTTTTCAATTTCCCATCAGTGCACAGCAGAAGTCTGACAAGTTTGTAGGTCTACTCAGGTTAACGAAATGTGAGCAGTTGAATTAATCTTCAAATGAGACAGCTGATTATTTCATTTCAGTAATTTGAATCGATTACAAACTATTAGAACAGGAACAGAGAGCTAGATTAAGAATACATTTAAATCCATATTTAACCAGCTCTCTGTTTGCATTTAACTGTGGTTGAATAGGGTATTTCCAAGCAGCTTCTTTCAATATCTCACTTTTGCAGTGTTTTCATGGATGCCAATTGGCTCTGCCGTGATGGAAATATACCACAATAGCATGTTTATTATGTTAAAATCTTGGATATATTTGTTTTCTTCTCAGTACCAGTGCTGCATGATTGTATGTGAAATTGGTTCTATGCATACTGTAACTAATCAGATTTGTCTGGAAACAATCACCACATCTTGTACAAATGTTTACAATGAATATATGAGAGTTTACTGATGCTATCTTGCAATCAATTTCCATAAATTTGTGAAATGATTCAAGGGCAGCCTTAGAGAATTTTTTGAAGGGAAGCATTTGTTAAAAAGCAATTGCATTTTTTTTGTCTTTAGAAAGCTTAAAAAATGTTGCTACTTAATTGCATCGGCATATGAAATGCTATGCTTGAGTCCTAGCATGGGAACTTCTGTATGGTTTAAGTGCTGCTATTGGAGGGATAGAATCAAGGAGTTGGAAAACCTTGAATAAGATCTCAGTTTAGCCTTAAATTCTGTTAATAAATCTAAGAGGAGCCTTGCTTAATCAGAGCTAAGGTGCATCTAATCCAGTAGGACCAACCAGTTACCCACAAACTGTTCCCCAGCCACCATCATACAGAGGTACACTGATCTATCATTCGCATACAGATATTGTCTCAGACCCAAGCAGGGATGTCAGCCTCCAGGTTTGACCTGAAAATCCCTTGGAATTATAGCTCATCTCCAGACTATGGATGTTCACCTGGAGAACATGGATGGATTGGCGGGTGGACTCTATGGCACTATATCCCACTGTTCCCCCATCCTCCCCAGGGTCTACTCCCAAATCTCCAGGAGTTTCCCAACCCTAATCTAGCAACCCTACCCCCCTCCTCCCCAGTGGCCAGGGAGACCTGGCACTGGCAACCCAAGAACTGACTGAGGTTTCTGGCTAAGAATGATTTTTTGTCCTGAAGGTGTGTAGAACAGTTCAGTAAATGGTGTTACTTTAACTGTAAGGCATACTTTCTGTTTTTGTGCTCTGTCCTAGCAGTTCTAGTAGAGTCGCTACTTTCCTTCCACCACAACCTGTTGCCCACCATGGGTAAATTCGGTGGTAGGAGGGAAAAAGGACCAGAAAGCTTGCACCCTGTGCACTGTGACATCATTTCTGGATGAAAACCAGAAATGACATCACCACGAGGTGTTGCATAATGCCATTTCTACCTCTCTGCCCCTGGAGCCTGTTTGCACCCTGCTAACCCCTGGAGCCTGTTTGCACCAGTGATCAGCCAAGGGTTGGCAATTTTAACTTCTATCTTTATGGCTGCGGTTAGTAGTGTTCTAGGCCTGGTTATTTTTAAGTAGTTTATTCTCTAGTTATCCTTGTAACCTCTTGTTTTTGGTCTCCAGTAGGTTAGCTGAGATCTCATGTTAGTTTTGTGTGAAGCCAGTGCTATTTTAGTAGAGAAGAGAGAGAGAGAGTGATGCAAGGTGCTAGTACTCATTCTACCAATTTCCCCTCCTCTGCAGATTCCTACTAGGCTGTTCCTAAGGATCCATTCTCTCTTTATCTGGCTGAATCGAGGACTTGGGAGAGTCCCCCCTAAGGTGCTGATACCCAGTTCTGATGAGTACCATCACAAAAAGAAGAAGAACCTGCGTGACGCCTATTATTATTGTTACTATCATGACCGTTATCATCAAAATGTATAGCCCACCTTTCTGCCCTCATAAGTGCTACTAAGTTGGCCCCAAAATTTAAACAAACAAACATGCATAATAAAATCACATCTTAAAAACTATTAAAACCAAATCATTAAAACAATTAAAACCATTACTTAAGAGACCCCAATCAAGATCCTACAAATATAGTCTCTTCAGATTGTGAAGGTGACACTAATGATTCACTCCCACTAAAGACATATCATCTACCTTTTGTTGCTTTGTTAGTTCTTTCTGTTTCATGTACTGATCTATGGGGAAAGGACAAAATCTATTTCCACATGCTTTGTGTAGAACAGACTCTCCATAGCTGTACCAAAGGCCCCCACATTCTTAGTAAGATGCCGGTTTGGGGTGATTGGCCTCAATTGCAAGGTGTATGTCTACAGCTGTAGCAGTACCTCACTAGAGAAGTCTTTCTACTTGAAATAATGTAAGTGGAGATAACTGAAATGGAATCTGGATCTTTGCCAGAGATGGTGGCTGTATAGCAGAGTACATACTCAGTATGCCAAACAGGAAGGTGTCCTATGTATATCCAGATTTCCTTCATGATATTGGTAGTGTGGCTGACTGCATGAGCTGACAAACAACTCTCTTAACACTTTCTTTTCTTCCCTCCCTCAAATATTAAATAGGGCTTGTTTTCTCATGTGAACTGGCCAACACCTGTTACAACAACTGGCTAGGAAATGTTATTAATTTATTTTAAAATATTGTTAGAAGATGTTAACAGAACACAGTAGTATGTCCCCAGACTTTGCAAAAGTACTAAAGGTGATTTAATTTCAGCTGAAATATTGAACAAAGCCATTTTGGGAGGTTTACCAAGAAAAGGTTTAAACCTATGTTTCTAGCATATTAAGATCAGAGCATGAGTTGGAAAGAATCAGACCACAATACAAGAGACATCAGTCCTCCCGGACTAATGGAAATACAACCCTGATTAAAACCCCATTTCAGGCCTTTTTTAATTGCAGGGGTGGGTTTGATAGCTGTCAGTGTACAGGAAAGTAGCACATCTGGAATCTTGCTGTGTACTTGTGCTGGTTGGTATAACTCAGCATATGTGTCAGCTTTTTAATAGCCAAGATTTATTTGGTTTCTATTATTTTCTTTTTAAAAGAAGTAATTCATTTTAAGTATGCTGATTATATATTATGCTTCTTTCCATGAGCCTTTTTGAGGTTAAAATATATTTGTTTCCGCAGGTGTTCTGTTGATTGGTGGTTGTTAGTGTATTGTAGTATGTCTTTTCTGCTGTATTTTATTCTTCCTGCTCATTGTTATTTATCTGCTACTGCTTGATTGGTTGGTTTTAAGATACTTTTATCATCATCATCATCATCATCATCATCATCATCATCATCATCATCATCATCATCATCTTCTTCTTCTTCTTCTTCTTCTTTTATTATATAAGATTATTGTTGTTATATATTGAGCTACCTGTTTTTATTGCAAATACTGTAATCCTTTTTAATATTCCTGTCAAAAAAATTTAGAATTCTTCCTAGTTGTTTTATGAGGATTGCTATTTTAATATGGTTTGACCTGTTTATTGTATTCTTGTTTCATTGTAAGCTACCACAAGAACCAAACTTGGCTGCCAATAAGGGAGAAATAGGCAGAGGACAAAATTCTGGGGTCCCCAGACACCCACCCCCCCGAGCCAGGAAAATAATGTGATTGGCTTTCAAATGATGATTAGGTTGAACTGGGGGGAGGCAGAAGGTTCCTGCAGTGGATTTTGGCAGCCCTGCTTAAAGTTATGAGATATAACTATTAGGAAGGAAGAATGCTATCTTTAAGTGCCCAATGGTTTACTTGATTCAAGCATTTAACTTGTGATTTTTACATAAAGGACATTTAACATGAGAGACTAAACTAGTAGCAGGCAGTGTGTCCATGTCTAGTAACTGCAGCTGACTTTATCAGATCTGTAGGCTTTTATGCCTTGGAAATCATAAATAGCTTTAACATACATACACATCTATCCACTATCAGATTTATGTGTAAAAATGAAGCCTCATTAAATCATGTATAAATAAAAAGTGTATTTTTTTAAAAAAAATGAAAGGGCATCTACAAAGGCATAAAGTAACTGCTTTGAATGTTATTTTTGAGATCAGATCCAACCAAAATGCAATATATTTTAATGAACATACATATTTTGCAATCATCTGTGAGTTAAAAGCAAAAATATGGCAGTAAAAGTCTTCAAACAATCCCCCACATCCTTTGATTTATTGCCTAGTGAAATTTTTAATGGTGTAAGTTCAAAACTTGTTTGAATGTAAGTGCTTCAGGGAATTTTACAGCTGAAATATTTCATATATTTTTCATAATTTCAAATAAAGACCTAGAATCAGCAATGACCTGGAAGTTGCCTTTCTCTTTCGGTTCTTCCTGTAATTCATTTATAAATCCCCACAGGTTATTTGATGCATTGGTATGGAAGAATTCAGGTCTTGATGCCATATTATCCCTATTCACTTTGGCACAAGGTTTCCCACAATCTTTACAAAAACGGAATGTTTACATCTTAATGGGAAAGCAGCCAAGAGACAAAATAACCCAGTACACTCTATTTATCTTTACAATAGCAATGTTTCAGAAGCAAATTATATACAGTTTACTCAATGTATATTTTTAATCTGACCGGGCAGACATCCACACATTCAAGTCTTCACTAATGGAGATCTGTTCAACATTTCTTCTTCTTTTCCACATTTATACCTATTTTGCAATGTCTAGAAGAGACATCTGTTCAGTGGATTCTCTCATGAATTCTGATGTTGCTCATACCCACCTGCTTAGCAATTTATAATAAAGGTGTACATCTGGTGTGTGCAAAGTTGATAGGATTTTGGGGAAAAAAGCATAAATTTTGATTCACAAATGAATAGATGAGTTCTTCCTAGTGAAGGAAACTTGTAAATGTGTTAGAACATGCAAGATCGATGTGATATATGGTAAGCAATAATGTGCTAAGAAAGAGAAATATAAGCAAGGGATGCTCCTAACCATTGAGTGCACAGGATCATCCACATCCCTCTGATCTCTGCCAGAGATTTAAAATGTTTAAATTATCCATTTACAAACACAGGAAACTGCTTTATATTGAACTGAACCATTAGTCACAGTGATACCTAACATGGAATGGATGCCATTGTGGCCAGTGTGTGTTTTTGGGATCTGCTTGTTTCTGTGGGGTCAGAATCCAAAGGATCTTGAATGGAACAGGAAGAAAAAGGAACTTTCAGGTTGCTCCATAGCTGCTGACTGACTGGCAAAGTGCTGAACTTATCCTGGGCAGGCTCTTCATAGCTATGCCCTGCCAGCCTGGCCAGAGAGAGGGGTTTTTTTTGTCTCTGAACTAAATTGCAAACTTTCCCTTCCCATTGGAAGCTGGAAAAAGTAGTGCCTCTTCCCCAAATCAAAGAGCCAATCCTGGCTTTTTTCCATCTTCTTGTTGCAGGAGGTTCTTCAAAAGAGCCCAGGAAGCATTGGCCTTTGTATCTGCAAGGAGTGCTCAATGGTAGGAGACAGAGGGGTGAAAAGTACTGAGTTCTGACACGTGGCATAGTGATCAGCTCATAGTTTATTAACTCACTGGAAATTAGAAGACAAACTAGCCGGTCTGTGACTGGCTTTTATCCATGCACACACACACTCAAAACACACACCCCGCTCGCTGTGATAGGCTCTATTTACACTACCTAGTCCCCATAGGTACATACCAGGATCCACGCGAGCCCGTTGGTCCTACCAGTCTATTGTTGCTAGACCCGAAAGTCTGTTTGACCGCATGGCCAGGCTTACGCTGGTGAGGCTATCGTAATACATAACACCCCTCCCCCCATAGTTCCAAAGTCCTAACAAACATAGTCTTTGAGATACTCTGGACGTCTCCTGAAAAGTCCTTAGATATACTCGTGATTTCAGCTCTAAGACTTTTATTAGGAAAGAACAAGACAACTTTAACTGGCCTGCAGGCCGGTTTATATCCCCTGCAAATCCCACACCCCAAACACACCCCACTCGGGTCATTGGCAATTTACAGTGGCTGAGAGTCCCAAAGGCTCTCAGCTGGAGCCTAGCCCTCTGATAGGCTGCGGGCTAGGATCCTCTAGACCACCGTTCCTCGGAGCGAAGCTCGGAGGTTTGTCTCACCGTGTGAAGCCTTTTGTCTCGCACACGGTCAGAGATCGGTATATCATATCACCACTTGCGAGTCGAGTGGCTCAGCTCTGTTGGAGGACTGCAGGAGCCTCTGTTTCAGTCAGCCAATCTCTCGTGTGGATCGGAGGCAGTTGCTGGTGTTGCCCTGGCTGTTGGAGAAGGGTCAGGAGTATCAGCAGGAACCAAGGCAGGAACGGGAGACGGAACTGTGTTGGGGATCACTGGCTCATGTGTGTGCTCTTCCGGTTCTGGCTCTTCTTCACCTTCGCTGTCCTCCACCTCTCGGGTCTCAGGGTTTTCCAAGGGAAGAAGGCATCTGCGCAACTGGTCCACATGCCTCCGCAGGATCTGACCATCTTCTGTCGAGACTTCATAAGAGAGGGGTCCCATTACCCTCACGACTCTGGCAGGGGGCCACTATGGACCTTGCACAAAGTTTTTTTCATAGATGGGGTCTTCCAGGAAGAATCCACGGTTTGTACCTTGGGCTTTGGTGCCCCATGGGTGGTCCGGAGCCCGGTCTGGGTGTAAGCAATCCAGCCGGGTCATGAGGCGCCGTCCCATAAGGAGTTCCGCTGGGCTGTGGCTGGTGGAGGGGTGTGTGGGTCATCTGTTGCCCAAACAGGAAGGCTGCTAGCCGGTGGTCCCAGTCACCGTGGGTGATCCGGCGGAGCGCTTCTTTGGTTGTTCACACCATCTGTTCTGCTTGTCCATTTGTGGCTGGATGGAAAGGTGTGGAGTGGACGTGGCGAATTCCATAATATTATACAAAATCCTGGAATTTGGCCGACATAAATGCAGTTCTGCTGTCTGCTGTCTGACACCAGGGTGTCAGGGATGCCATGCATGCTAAATATCTTCCACATGGCCTGGATAGCGGACCGGAATGATGTTGAGGGGACCAGGACGATCTTGAGCCATTTCAAGTATGAGTCAGCCAGTATGAAGAATTCTGACCTTGGAACAGACCTGCAAAGTCCAGATGCAGGCAGCTCCATCGTTTGTGTGTAGACTCCCATGGTTGCACTGGTGCCTCTGGAGGTACCGGTCGCATCTCCTGGCATGTTTGACAATGTTTGATTATGTCTTCTATCTCCCCGTCCAGACATAGGTGCGAGCCAGTGCCTTCATGCACACAATTCCCGGGTGGGTCTCGTGCAGAGCAGCGAGGCAGTTGCGCAGTGGAGTGGGGATGATCACCCTGCTTCTCCACAGCAGACAGCCTTTGTGTGCTGACAGCTTGTCCCGCTGGGAGGAGAAGGTGGTGAACTTGGGGCCCACTCGGCCAGTGGGCCACCCCCTCCCCACCCAGTCCAAAAACTCGGGCCAGCACGCAGTCTCAGACGGTGTGCTGAGAGACTTCTGTTATCTGGATCAGTTTGTCAGGGAGGTCTTCGAACAGCAGGATCTGGTGTGCCGGAGCTGGGTCCAGATCACAAGAGGGCAATGGAAGGTGGCTGAGCACATCGGCGTGGTCCATTGCTTTACCCAGCCTGTGTAGCAGAATGTACTGGTAGCCGGCCAGGAAAATGGACCATCTGAGCACTTGCGGTGAGTTCATCTGGAGAGTCTGACAGTCTGGAGCTAAGAGGCCCAAGAGTGGCTTATGGTCTGTAACGATGGTGAAGGGCTGCCTGTAGAGGTAGTCATGGAACTTCCAGACCCTGGCAACGTTAGCCAAAGCCTCTTTGTCTATTTGAGCGTAGTTGTGCTCTGCCGAAGACAAAGTGCTTGAGTAGTAAGCCACCAGTACCTCACGGCCATTGGGAAGCCGGTGCCCCAGGACAGCCCTTACCCCATATGGCGATGCATCGCATGTGAGGATGACGGGGAGGGACTCATCGAAGTGGGCCAGGATGTCATTGGAGTACAGCAGCTCTTTAACGGCCCAGAACGCGGTGGCATGGTACAGCCCCCACTTCCAGGGGGCATTTTTGTTCAGGAGACGGTGCAGGGGTTCGGCGACAGCTGCTTTGTGGGGGAAGAAGGAATTTTAGAAATTAAGCAGTCCCAGGAAGGCTTGAAGTTCAGCCTTCGAAGAGGGGGTAGGCGCCTCCATGATGGCTTTGACCTTGTCCAGAGTGGAATGGATGCCCCGGGTGTCCACCGTGAACCCCAAGAACTTGACACTGGGGACCCCCAGCAGACACTTTTTGCGCTTGACTTTCAGGCCTGCTGTGTTGAAGCGATTGAGGATGGCGCGCAGACGTTCTGTGAAGGACTCGGTTGATGGTGCCGCAATCAGAACATCATCGAAGAAGGGTTGAACTCCAGGGATGCCTTTAAGGAGACAGTCTATGAGATTTTGAAATATTCCCAGAGCCACACTGACCCCAAACTGCAGCCGCTGCACTTTAAAAGCCTCTCCCGATGTGTCACTATGGTCTGAGCCTCGGCTGTGGCCTCGTTAACCGGAAGTTGCTGATATGCTTGGGCCAAGTCCAACTTCCCCAAAACCTTTGCCCCTACTAGTGAAGCTAGAACATGGCTGACCACGGGGACGGGATACACGTGGTCCTGAAGGGCTTTGTTGATTGTGCTCGACCATGTAGACCTTGGCCGCTTCTCCCGACTTCTGGGTGCACGCAAACAAATCCATGCGCTTTGCCATCTTCGTTGGTTTCAGTGAGAAGTAATTGGTGAGCACCTTTACGATGTTTTTGTATGTGGTGTCTGCCAACTTCTTGGGAGCGAGGAGGCCTTGTGCCAGGCGAATAGTGGCCACCCCACACGTGCTGAGAAGTAATGACCGTTTCTTGCCTGCATCCATGACCACTTGGTAGCTGAAGAAGGTGGTGAGCTGTTCCACCCACGCTTCCCAGAACTCAGGATGAGTGGGGTAAAAAACTTTTATGTTTCCCGGAGTGGCCGCTTCCCAGAACTCAGGATGAGTGGGGTCAAAAACCTTTATGTTTCCCGGAGTGGCAGTCATGACTCAGAAGCGGTGCGGGAAGTGAACGATGTCCTGGGGAGCGGTGCGGTGCTGCTAGGGAGCGATGCGGGCACAGCATCCACGGGATTGATGCTCAGTGCAGGGCTGTCGGTTGAGTCAGGCTCACTCATTGGGATCCCACATTCTTCGTCAGTGAAAAGTACTGAGTTCTGACATGTGGCATAGTGATCAGCTCATAGTTGATTAACTCACTGGAAATTAGAAGACAAATTAGGTGTTCTGTGACCGGCTTTTATCCATGCACACACACACTCAAAACACACACCCCCACTCCCCGTGATAGGCTCTATTTACACTACCTAGTCCCCATAGGTACATACCGGGATCTGCGCGAGCTCATTGGTCTGCGTTAGGATCTTACTACTGAGTTCTGACATGTGGCATAGTGATTAGCTCATAGTTAATTAACTCACTGGAAATTAGAAGACAAATTAGGTGTTCTGTGACCGGCTTTTATCCATGCACACACACACTCAAAACACACACCCCCACTCCCCGTGATAGGCTCTATTTACACTACCTAGTCCCCATAGGTACATACCGGGATCTGCGCGAGCTCATTGGTCTGCGTTAGGATCTTACCAGTCTATTGTTCCTAGATCCAAAGGTCTGTTTGACTGCATGGCCATGCTTACGCTGGTGAGGCTATCTTAATACATAACACGGGGGTTAGAATCTTTCAAGATTTTGTGGAATCCACCAACATTTTGGGATTGTTCCTGACCCTTGACAACCATTTTCCAAATGTTCCTACAATAAACTGGGAACCCATTGTCTGTCAGATGGCTGTTAAGAGTCTCTTATGTGTGTGTTTTCCCACTAAACTAAGTGTCCTCTGTCCTATTCTTACTAGGGGAACTGTGTATGTGGAAAGCAAAGGTCCATCTACACATTCCCAGCTGTATATACATCTCTTTTTCCAATTCACCATATAGGGATGCCAGCTTCCAGGTGGGACCTGGGGATCCCATGGAATTACAGCTGTTCTCCAGAGTCCAGAGTTCAGTTCCCCTGGAAAAAATGGATGGTTTGGAGGCTAGACTCTGTGGCATTGTACCCCACTGAGGCTCCATCCTCAAATCTGAAGGTGTTTCCCAACATGAATCAGTCAACCCCATCCCCCCGCCCTTTACCAGTAGTCGGGGGAACCTGGCAACCCTAACACTTGGTACATGTGGGATTCTTTAAGAAAATGTTAACCATCTGATTGTTGTAATATTCAGACATCCGTTTCATATTGTTCTGGAGTACCAGAATCGAGAGGAGTTTCAGAAAAGGTTTTACTTATTCCTGTCTGTATGCTGACTGGGCAAGCTTTTGTGAAGGACTCTGGTGGGCCTTGTATTCCTTTTTTTGTTTGTTCTGAATAAAGTTATACTTTGTTTATCTAAGAAAACCCTTCATATATTTCTGAATGACTGCAGCATTTTACAATGAGTAGAATTTTAACCTTTTTGTAAAATGTTCTACATGTGTAGTTCCAGAAGCTCTGCACATACATCTTTAAATATAAAAATCAGTTCTTTCTGACATGCTCTTAAAAGCTCAAGGGCTCAACTGGAGATATGCTCAGATCGCCTGTTCCTTAAAATTTCCATTGACAGCATCTGTGGAAGGGGGAAATTTCTATGGGATGGGGGGCAGTAAACTTATTGTTTTCTTCTTATGTCATGTTCCAAATGCAAAAATGGCTCAGTATTTGTCACCCTTCTAACAGAATTTTCTGACACTAAGGGAAATTTTTCTTAAACTATGAATGACTGGTAGCTGCTCCTTATTACATATTACAGATAACCTTGACAGGACTGCGCTGTTTCTTCCTGTATTTTCAACAGCAGTAGTATTAATGGCGGGAGGTTTCATGCCAGTACTGATTTTCCAGCAGGTTTTCTGCACTTTTGCAGCACTGTGATTCAGTATAAGGATTAATGTTTCCCAAGAAAAAGAAATACTTATTTATTTTTATTTATTTATTTTTATTTTATTCAATTTATACCCCGCCCTCCCCGCAATGCGGGCTCAGGGCAGCTTACATGGAGGCAAATGCCAATATAAAACATATTTAAAACCATTTAAAATCCCAACAGTACAAAAACATTATTTACAAGTTCTTAACTAAAGTGCTCTAGATGTTCAACTTCTAAAACAAATCTGTGTCTTTGAATGGGTGAAAGATTATTGGAGATATTTAGGTGTAAATATCCCAAAGGAAATGGATGCCCATATGAAAAACAACTTTGATGTATTGCAAAAGGAGATAATAAATCAATTACAAAACTGGAACAAACTAACAGTCTTGGCATGATAGAATTTCAACAGTTAAGAGTGTAATATTACCTAAATTTATATATTTATTTAGAACCCTACCTATAGAAATATTAGAAAATAAATTAAAGAAATTGCAACAAATATTGAACCAGTTCATTTGGTCAAATTCTAAATCACGAATTAAGTTTTCTACAATGTGCAAATCTGATTATATTATTATGCTGCAAATTTAGTACAAGTAAGTAGGTTATTAGAAACTGACCCTAAGGAAGAATGGATACAGATAGAGAAGGAATGTGTGTCACCATTTACACTTTGAGGTACATTTTGAATGAAAAAAGGCAAGAGATCATACTCAATCCCGGCAAATATCTTTTTAGAAAATACTTTACGAATAAGGGACCAATTATGAAAGTTTATTGTTTCAGATATATCACCAGTAGCTAGTATACTGAACCAGGAATGGTTTTTGCCTGTACAGTTTCTGGCAGCTATGGAGCTGGCAGCAGAGACTGTTAAGCATTTAACACACACTCTTCACTTATTTAGAATCAGTTTTATTGGCTCTCAACGTTCAAAAGTCCAGTTTTACTCACATGTCCTTTACATTAGCTGGTAGGAGCTTTAAAGTTCTGAGTCTTTAGCAGGGGTCATTTCCTGCAGGAGCGCACAGGAGTGGAGCTCCGGCAGTAAAGATCCCAGGGGGCGGGCACATGCAACAAGCCCCACCCCCTGCTCCCAGCAGCCCTCAGTCAGAGCAAGAAGCAGCCAGATAAGTTGCAGAGCTCCCCCTGCCCCCAGGCCCAAAACAATTCAGTGGCACCTTTAAGACCAGGTTTTATTCAGGTACAAGCTCTCCCTCCTCTGCGAGGACAGATCTGCACGGTCCCCCCCCCATAGCTAGCAATCCAAAACAGTCCAGTGGAGCCTGAGCAGTGGGTGTTGCCTTCTGACACACTTCCGGTGATGTCAGGGGGTGTGGCATATACAAATGTTATGCTAATGAGCTATGCTAATGAGCTCCTGCACCTCTTTTTCTACGAAATGACCCCTGCTCTTTAGGCAAATTGTGCGGTAAAAGGAGCTGAATCTCTCCCTTCTGCTTAACTGAGAAGATTGCAAACAACTGAGAAGAGGGAAACAGCTTTTCCAGGGCAAAAGTATCAAAAGAGGGGAAGGCTGTATAAACGAAACAGGAAGGCTACTCCTAACCAGCTGACCCTAAGGTTACAAAAACTACATTTCCCACAATCCTTTATGTATTTAAAGATGCAGAAAACAATTTCCTACATTTCACTATTCTAGCCTCTGCCGGGGGCAGCACATTGCCCTTTCAGTTAGCTAAACCTTCCCATCCATGGGTAGCAGGAGGAATAGACAGACTGTGTGACTGGCTTAAAAAAGGAGAAATAATAACTAAAGCTCACACAGAGAGAAAAAGGGAAAGCAGCATTGAATGGTTCCAGTATCTCCAAATAAGTAATTTAATATATTCATTGCAAAGAAATTGCATTTAACATTTTTTGAGTTACTGTTAAAGGACTCAGATAATACTGTTAAGGGTCAGTTATCAAATTTATATAAACATTTGGTAGATATTTTTTATTTCTCCTTACCAAGACATGTCACATGTTGGCAAAAGGATAGAGTGAAAGAGCTAACTGAATCAGTCTGGGAGAAAAGTTAGGCTTCACCTTCAAATACATCAAGAATTTGGTGTATTAAATACCAATATTATAAACTGTTTTCAAATTGGTATCTAACTCCATTTAAGCTTTAATCAATTTTTAAAACTGCTGTTGGAGGAAATGTAGAATGAAAGGAACCCCCCACCATATCTAGTGGACTTGCCAAGTTATTCAGGTCTTTTGGAGGGAAATTTATGAGGAAATTTTAAAAATTATTAAGGTTTCCTTTGCTTTCCTTATAATGTTAAAGTGTTGCTGTTTGATATTTGGAACGATTGTACGCTGACAAAAGAATATATAACATTGATTTCAATATTGTTGGTAGTGGAAAGGATATTAATAGCTAAACACTGGAAAATGGATACACCACCTATGAAGATGCAATGGTATAATAAAATATGGGAGATGCATGTAATGTGTAGAATAACAAACAGTTCCTTCTTTGAGGAAAATGTCATAAATATGTGGAAAGCTAGTCAGGAAGAGGGGTGGAATATGGTGATAGAATATCTCAAGTGAAATAATATTATCCCAAATAGGAAGGACTATGACCTATTTTTGAATTAATTGAGGTAAAAAATTGTTACTTCCCCTTTGTTTCTCTCCGATCATAAATAAGCTCTCAATTTTAACTTCTCAATTTTAAGTTTTTGGGATATTATGTGTATTAGAGTATTGTATATTTTGTTCTGGTAAAAAAAAAGAGAGTAGGGATGGGCATGAACCAGGAAAATGGAGTTTCATCCCAGTTCGTGGTTCATGAGGTCCCACAAACCACAACCCATGAACCAGGATGAACCTCTCCTGCTTTGTAAACCGTTTTGGGATTGTGAGGTTCGTGGAACTTCCCCCATTCCTTTTTGCTGGTGGTGGCTCCCTGAGGCCAGCAGAATGGAGGGGGGGGGAGATCTTCCAAAACCCATTTAAAGGGAAGTGGAGGCAAGGTGCCTTCTTGCAAAAGTGATTTAAAAGGAATGTTCCCTTTAAATGGGTTTGACAGTGGGCACTATATGGGAGTTGAGGCCAAGTGACAAATTCTCTACTTGGCCTCCACTCCCGTGCAGTGCCCATTTACAAAACCCATTTAAAGGGAATACTTGGAAGGGGGGGTGGACATGAGAGGGATCACTGAAATAGCTTGCATCTATTTCAGCCTAGGCTGAAATAGATGCAAGCCATTTCAGCGATTCCTCTTGCTCCCCCACTCCCCGCTTCCCAACCATGAACCCCATGAGCCTGCAAAACCACCTTAACATTCCTGGGAAGTTCGTGTAGG
>NW_015164236.1:55210-77348 GCF_001447785.1 Gekko japonicus
GTGTAGGGATGGGCATGAACCATGAAATGGGTCTTGTTTGTGATTAATTTACGCTCATAATTTGATTTGTGTCCTTCCCTAGGAGTACCCAGATTGCTTTAATCCTAAAGAGACAGCAGGAGATAAATTAGGGTTACCAACCTTCAGTTAGGGCCTGGAGTTCTGTCAAAATTGCAGTTGATCTTCAGACTACAGACTTCAGTTCCCCTGGAGAAAATGGTACTTTTGGAGGGCAGAGTCTGTGGCATCACATGCCGGCTAAGTTTCCTCCCTTCTCCAAACTCCACCCTCCTTATGCAGAGCCCCCAAATCTTAGTGAATTTCTGAAGAATTTCTGGTAACCTTAAACTAAATCCAAAAGAATTTTGTTTTGTTGTTTGATTACAGCAGTCTAGATTATCCCCCCAATAGCCATGACCTGAATTCATAAGCCCATTTCTTTTTCAAAATCCAAGCATGGTACGTGATGGTCCCGTTTTCAAATTTACACAATGTTGGTTTCCAAGACAGAAATCAGTCTGAGATATTACTCATGTGATGACCATATGGCTGGGATTCTAATTTGCCTGGAACTGTAGTCAGTGTCAGTGACAGAAGTGGGGTGGTTTATTATTTTTTAATTTGGTGAGGTGTGCTGAAGAGTGACTTGGTGCAGCTGTATTTTTTGGCACATATCCATAACACTTTCACATCATTACTTGGAAATCTATCTCAACATTACCATCTCTGTCACAATTTTCTTTCACAGAACCACAATCATTTCATCATTGCATCTTGGGTTGTATACAACCATGCTCCTATTGCTTTGCAGTATATGAAGACTGGTAACTGTTATCTTTCCCTGTAGCATATGACATGGCTCAGTTAGCACATTCCTCATAAGAGATAGTACTAATGTCGCTTCTTGTTTGTCTTAAAATAGGTGCATCTTCATCCCATATCCATGGCAGAACACTTTCTTTGCATGCATAAGGTCAGAGGTTCAACTCCTGGCATCTCCAGTTAAAGGATGATGTCTGAGAGATATCTGCCTGAGATCCTGGAGAGTCGCTGCCAATCAATGTATACAATAAAAGGCTATTCGTTGATCTAAGTCAGGATAAAACTGGTTCATATGATCATTTTCTCTTTGTGTCTGCTATGGTATGTGTTTACTATAAACTTATTCCTAAAATATAATAGTTTAGAGGAATGGTTTAAATTTGTAAATCATTCCTTGGGAAAAGACAGTCTGACCAACAACTTAAGGGTACTCTGTGTAGGCAGATGGCCGACTTGACCACTGTTCTTCAACCTGTTGACAGAATCTCTGCCACAGCACCCATACATAATCTGTTTTCTCAAGAGAGTTAACAAGCTAAACCTCCTATAGTCTGTTGCTTCTCCTCTTGGTGCCTCAATGTGGCCTTATTAGTGCTTACTGAGACTCTGCTTGAACCTATCAGCAAAGTTCCCATTAAGATGCTGACTCTAAAGGTCCTCTTCCAGATGGTTGTCACATCTGCACTTACAGTATTGAAGTTGGCTGCTCTCTCAGGTAGAAAATGACAAATGCTAGAGTAGGGCATTGAGAGTTTTCATCAGAAGATAGCCACCTCCCATCAGTTAGACTTTCTTTTCATCTCCTTCACTCTTCCATCCAAGGGCAAGAGGGTGTCAAATCTGACACTAAGTAGATGGCTGAGATAGTATATTATGTTTGCTTAGCCCACAAGCTTCCTGTACCCCAAGGAATTGCAGATCATTCTGTTTGCAGCACTGCTACTGATACAACTATTGTTGCCAATGCTTCAGTGGAAGAGATTTGTAAAGCTGCCATGTGAGCCTCTAGCTCCACATTTGTATATCATTATAATATCCTGCCAATCTAACAGTTCGAAAGCAAGAAATTGCAAGTAGATAAATAGGTACCACTTCAGTGGGAAGGTAACAGCATTCCGTGCGCCTTGGTGTTTACTTCGGACAGCACTGGCTCTTCGGCTTTGAAACAGAGATGAGCACCGCAACCCTAGAGTCGGATTTGACTGGCTTTCGAGCAAGGGAACGTTTACCTTTACCTTTATAATATTAACATCCTTACCTCAGCTGAGGCAGTTTTTGGCCACAGGGTCCTTCAAGAAGTGGTTCAATCAAAGTAAACAGCCACACCTACCTGACATGGGAACTGCTCTTGGACATCCCATGATAAAATGCTTTCCCTTTCAAAGTGAGAAAGGAATGCTGGACTTACCTTGAAAAGTACGCAGATGGAAAGTGATTTCAGCAAAGCGTACTTTATTCAATCAGGAACAATACAACTTGGGCCGGCTCGCAGGCCGACTTATATTCCCCGAGAAACCGCCACCCAAATTGTTCCATTTTCTGAATACCAATGCCAGGAGGTAACATCAGGAACCTTGGTTCCAATATCCTGGTTGTTGGCTCTCTAGGTTTTAGTGATTCTGGGGCCCTAGGCAAAAGCCCAAGATGGGCACAACTGTATGCAAGACTAGTTTTAGTGATTTTGGGGCCCTAGGCAAAAGCCCAAGATGGGCCCTCAGAGCCATTGCTGAAGCCAACCAATTCAAGTGGCCCTTGCCTCTTGCAGGTGGGGCTGCAGGCTAGGGGCAAGTAGCTGTTGCAGTAAGCTGGTGGGCACATGCAAGCACCACAAGCCAGCAGCCCCAGCCCCACAGACACCTGCTCTTCCACCTTTCCCCCCTCTTTTGGGGCGGTGGCTGAGGGGTAGACCTAAGGCAAAGCCATTTTCAAGGCTGTTTTTGCCTCCCAGTCCACCCATGATCACTGAGTAGGGGTGGGATGGCTTCAGGACGGGGACCAGTGGCAATCACCTTCCACTGCCCTACAATTGATTGCCCTGGCTGCTGCTCTGAAACTGCCACCACCCATTATAGTTCCACAGATGGCAGTGGTGGTGCCATGGCAGCATGATGACTGGAGGCCCTCCAGCATATCCTCCACAGCACAGGGCTTCTGGCAGCTGCCCTGGTTGTGCAATGGCTAAGATCACCCTGCCCAGATGGCCACTGTGTGAAACAGGGTGCTGGACTAGATGGATGGACCACTTGTCTGATGTAGCAGGCCACCCCTTATGTTAAGTTCTCTAGTGAGTTCTGTCTCCCCTATTTTTCCCCTCAAAACAACCCTATGAAATAGGTGATGTTGAGAAAGTGTGGCTGGACCTATTTGCAAACAGAGATGTATTTTTCTACAGGACAGGAGCAATGTTCCCTCTAAGCTGTGGAGTCTTGTGAGCAAAAATTCTACTTTTTGAGCTACTGGCATTAAAGTTGTGAGTGACCGATTTGGCTACTGCATAAATTAGTTTGCTCTGGAGCCGTCCTTCCTGAGCTAAGACAAAAATGTGTGAGCTGTAGGCTAAAAAACAGTGAGTTAGCTCACACTAACTCAGTTTAGAGGGAACATTGGACAGGAGCATTCAAACATATTCCATAATGTAGAGGCAAACAAGATGTGATGGGAGTAACCAGGTTTGTGTATTGGCTGTGTTTATGTGTACAACAAGGGGGCAGTCTGATTTTTTACATCAAAGGAGGCACACGGTTGAGTAGAACTGAGCCTTCCCCTGCCACAGCTCCCCTCATTCGGTTGTTTCAAGTTCTTTTCTTCTTCGTAAGTTCTAGTCTGGAAAGTGGGCTGGGAAAAAACGTCTCAGTGACAGAGCATGGAGAGTTAAGGAAACGGAGGACAGATGTTTCAGGTCCCTTTGCCCATGCACTCCTTTTTGACATAAAAATCAGACCCCCGTTTTATTCATGAATGGAGCAAACCTGAGAACAACAAACATGGCTGCCCCATCACATCTAGTTTGGCTCCGAGTTAATCAAGGTTTGAAAGCTGTAAATTCAAGCTCCTTGGGATGTATACATGACCAATTGCAGGAAGTTGGGAAATAAAAGGAACTTTTCAAATAAAAAAGATGTCAGTTTAATGGCAAAGGAGTTGAAACAGATGTTTCACGCAAAGCTTGGAAGTTGGGTCATTCCTTTTAGGTTTTCAAAGTCACTTCTTGTCAAATGCATCAGAAAAGAGAAAATTAATGAGCTGTGTTTAAGTTTTATTACACAATCTTCTGATGTGGGAAAACGTTGCTCTAGGAACAATCCTGTACGTTGCTCAACTGATTGAGGCATGCCTGTCACAGTATTCTTCAGAACGTGTTGGAGATCAAAGTATGGTAAGTTATTTGGGCTTCAGAGTAAGGTAATTAAGAAGAAGGAAGATTGTTTGATACAGGTTGTGTTGGCAGACACTTGCTGACAGCAGAAAAATGAGTAAAGTGTAAGAAAGTAAGGAATAAAACTAATATATAAAGACATTAGGTCAAATCATGCTCCTGGGAGAGAGGCTATTGTAATACCATTTACTGCTTGTTTAACATGTCATGTTTAATACTTACAGTTTTTTTCCAGATTTCTGCTTTGTTTTACATTTCTGCAATCCCAGTTCTGTTACATTGCTTATTAGATGTCTCATCCTATTGATTGCATTGACTTGCACTGTGTAACCCACTGTGTAATTGAGTTTCAGTGAGAACGATGGGAGTATAAATAATGTAAATGAAAAAATATTAAATAAGAACAAATGCTCAAAGTGGTATAAATTGAAAGAATGGTGGGAGCTGACTGACAAAATGCTAACAGCATAGCAACTGGATGCTAATATTCTATATCTAATTCTGAATCTGGCTCCCAAGTTCAGATAGGGGCATTATTCCAGGTTTGTGGGAAAAATTGGGGAAAAACTAGAAAGTGAAAAAGGAGGGGGTTTAAATCCTCCCAAGAGAAATACGTTGTCTGTGCTTGTGTAGACAACGTACAGTAGCAACCCTGTGGGTCAGGAGTGGGTAGGGGAGGGAGCTGTAATTACCATCACCACCACCACCACCACCACCGCCGGCCAGGTGAGTGGCCAGGCAGGCAGAGGGGGAAGAAGGATGAGCTGGAGCCACTGCTGCCGCATGAAGCTGGTGGGCAAGGAGGAGCAGGAGCTGCTGTAGCACCAGCCAGCCAAGCAAGGAGGAGCAAGAGTCCCCACCAGTGGCATTGCAAGTTGGTGAACGGGGATGAGCAGGAGCCACTGCTGCATTCCCTCCACCATTGGCAATTGTGAGCAGGTGAGGAGGAGTGGGAGCTGGCAGCAGTGCTGCAAGCGGGCAGGCAGGGGTGAAAAGGACCCACTGTTGTCCCCTCTCACAACAGCAGCAGCGGCAGCAGCAGCTACTGCTGCTGCTGTTGTGTGAACCAGACAGATGAAGGCAGTGACACTGCAGATGGGTGGGTAGGCTGGCCAGCCAGTGGCCAGCTGAGCGAGCAAACATGGATGCCCTATGCAGATCAAAATATTCTGAAGGGTGAGATCAGCTAGAGATAGAAAATGAAGAAAAGGCGAGGAGAGCTTAAAAAGCCCTTAAAACTGTTGACGCCTGTGTGTGTGCAGAAGCCACAACTTACAGAGAAAAATGAGGTCTTGCAATACTGTATCTCAAGATTTTGGCTATCACTTCAACAATACATGCTGTTGAAATGGAAGCAGAAGTGGGACGTTTGGGGGGAGTGGCAGAGGAGGAAGGATGAAAGGAATGGCGGCAGGAGAGGAGGAAGGTGGGAACAGGGGAAGGAAAGAAGTGGAAGGGTGGGAGGAAGGACAGAGGGGGTGGCACGAGGGTGGAGGACAGAAGGACACCATGTTGGTGATGGTGGGAGGAGGGAAGGAGGAAGAAGGAGGAGGCAGAGGCAGGAGGTGGGGAAGAATGGGGTCATTTGAAAGGTATGGAAGAGCACTAGGGGATGGACACTTCTTTGTTAATTCCCCATAGCTCCCCTTGATTGTTATTAGCATAACATTCATTATTAAGATGAGTAGTGCCTATGCCTCTTTATTAAGAAATGTTTGGCTCTTTGATGGTCAATGTTGTAGGAGGCCAGACTTCAAGCATAATTTCTCCATGCTTAGTACAAACTTGCAAAATGCCTTTAACTCAGTCCTATTGCACATATATAATCTCATGAGTTACAGGGGGGGAAAAATGAAACTAAGGTTGCTAGTCCCCTAGTTGAATCATGGTGTGATGTCTCTTCCAGGGAAAATCATGGAGTTTTCAGTGATTCCTAGAAAAGACTAGGTTTTCCTGGAAGTGATATCACGCCATCACCAAAGTCTGCCCCCCTGTCTCTCACTGGTTGCTAGAAAATCATGGAGTTTTCAGTGATTCCTAGAGAAGACTACGTTTTCCTGGAAGTGATATCATGCCATCACTAAAGACTGCCCCCCTGTCTCTCACTGGTTGCTAGGCCATGCCTGGCAATCCTACAAAAAAGACATGCATAAACTATACCACTGTAATGACAGGTCCTTTTGTCAGAACATACCTGTGACCCCTTCCTCGTTCTTTGACTGTCTGTCTCCTGATGATATCTGGGACATAGAACCTGATGGTTCTTCTAAGATGGTACTCTGCATTGTAACAGTCAGCTCCTTGCAGGTTCTCGCTCATATATTCTAATCCACAACCTGGCCAATTTAAATCTGGAGACTGGAGAAGATGGATATTTTTACAAACTTGAAAAATGCCCCAGGTCTGAAATCTAACCCCCCCCCCAAACATTGGGGTGTGTGTTAAATGATAAATGATAAAAGGAGCACGTGTAGCTTTAAGAAATGGGTGCCCTCAGTGGTCCTAGTCTGCAACTCTAACCACTACACTTTTGTAGCTGCTGTTGAACAGTAGCAAGCAGCCAGGCACGGGTTAGTCATGCAAGCTGCATGGTAGTAGCAAGTTGCCTTGCAGTTGCTGCCAGTCCTGACCCCATGAGTCCTTCTTCAAAGGCCAAAACAGCCATGGAAAAGACCCTGTCCCCTCCCCCTAACTTTTACTGACAGAAAGCAACTGAGGATGGGGAGGAGATAAAGGTAGGTTAGCTGGTAAATGGGAACGAGAGAAGAAGGCAGAAAAGGGGAAGAGGAAGGGGAAGAGGAAATAATAGGAGAGAGGAAAATGAGATGCACCCCGCAAAACCTTGTGAGTTCCCACTTGTAATACAAGAAGAGAAGAAGAAGAAGAGATTGGATTTATACCCTGCCCTTCACTACCTAAAGGTGTCTCAGAGCGGCTTACAAACTCCTTTTCCCTTCCCCTCCCCACAACAGACACCCTGTGAGGTAGGTGGGGCTGAGAGAGCTCTTGACAGAAACTGCTCTTTTTCAAGAACAGCTCTTATCAGAACTATGACTTGCCCAAGGTCATCCAGCCAGGTGCAAGTGGAGGCGTGGGGAATCAAACCCGGTTCTCCCAGATTAGAGTCCGCGCACTTAATCACTACACCAAACTGGCTCTCACACCAAACTGGCTCTCTAAGAACTGTGGCACCATCTGCAGATACTTTACTTTTTGAATTGGGACCATGGAGAACGAAAACAGAATTTCCTGCAAATGTGGAGGATTCCCCCCCCCAGGTTTGCAGAAAAATATGAAAATATGTTAAAACAAATGGAGGGTTTTTTTAAAATCTCCCTCACAGGAGCATTGACTGTGCAAGGGGTGGTGGTGGAGGGAAGAGCCAGGATGATTACAAGGCCTTTCATAGTCCTTGGGCTGGATCAAACCCTGCATGTTTCAAGTGAAATTTTCAGTGGCAATTGTCATTAGCTTAATTATTTCCATATAGAAGGGAATGGGAGCTTTTATGCAGGGCTGGGCTTCTTTGTCTTTGAAACTACAATAGCCTTATTTGTAGACAAAAACAGCAACTGCATCAGCTAACTTATATCAAAGATGTGGAGGTCTAGTGAGATTTTTAAACCCAAATTAATCATAGACTTTAGCAGAAGCCTGAACAGCAAAGGAGTCAGTAATGTATCTGTTTTGTGTTTGATGTGTCCTACTGCCACAGCTAATAGAGAATAGGTTGTCTTCACATAAAGCAGAAATGGCAAATCTCTTTTTACAGTAACCAACCTATAACCACCTACATCAGAGTAGTCTCATTGCTGCCAGTGGAATTACTCTGGAGTAATCACACTGAAAACCATGAGCATGGTGAATCAGATTGTTTTAGAGCCATCTGCATTATCTCCCCTCAGACTCTTATGCTGTAAATGGCTGTTTCTGAATCTTCCAGCCTTCCGTTGGGGCTGCTGTCATGTTGTTTCAGAGGCAAGTTCCAAGAAAAGAGGGAGATATGATATAAGGCAGGGGCTATCTCTTCGGGACTGATAAATGAAGGAGAATTGTAATCACTGACAGATATTTAGAGGAAGCTGTAATGTTTCCCCACAGAACACTTTATAAAAAAAATTAACGGCTTTAAAATGTATTTCGAACAGCTTTAAAATATAACTAATGCATTTATTCATCTGCAGGATATAGAATGTTCTTGGAATAAAGAAACATTAAATATCATTGATTGTATTGGGTGGTTTTATGAAAAAACATTCCAACTTCATCTTAGTTGTTGGTTCTTTTGGCATCTAGTTGATGTGAATGTGAAATCACATTATAGTATTCTCTTGACTTTTCTAAACTGGGATGTTTTATTATTCCAGATATATCTCCATCGTCACCTCTGCATAGCTGACCCATCCCACAGCCAGGGACTACCTCTCTGATTCTGACAAAACATATGGTTCCCTGACAGGACAGAGGCCAATTCAGAGGCAGTACAAAACTCCCCCATAAAATTGTATGTCTGCAGGTTATTCAAAAGGATATTGTTGTACGAGTATTATGCAAAAGAATTCCAGTCATATTTGGGACAGTGGGAAAAAAATTATGTTGTTGCCAGATTTGGAAAGTGGGAATCTGGTTAGGATGAACTTCAAAACATATTGAAGTAATGCACCTTCTCACTCTACTGACTAGGCATACCAGTCCCACTGCTAAGTCTGCAAGGTATCTACATGTTTCCACCTTATGACACCATGATGGATTTCACAGAAAAGCAGGCTCTCTCAGATGCTGCTTGTGTCAGAGTGTCAGGGAGTTCAAGAGTTACATATTAGAAAGTTTTTTTTACCTCAACAGTTTCAAAACCTTAACTATTCCATTTATACATATGTTTCCTGCCTGTTTAATAAAATCTTTATTTTGTTATTGAAAGTTAATTTGCCTCAAGTGTCATTTCTCAAGGGTTTAAAGAAAACTGGACAGCTCCTGTATTTTCAGTAGAGTTCCTGAGCGGAGAAAAAGCCTAAACTAAATATCTAAACATAGGGTGGGACAGTCAAATATTTTTATTTCAAAGAATATATACACACTACTGTAGGGCAACTCAGTCACTGAGGGGAACTGAAGATTTGGTGGGGAAAAAATCTGCCCGACACTTGGGGAGATACAGGGATTTTTCATAGGCACCCATGGAGAGTTTTCAAGGCAAGAGATTTCAGAGGTGGTTTGTCATTGCCTGCCTCTGTGTGGTGACCCTGGAGTTCCTTGGTGGTCTCCCATCCAAATACTAACTAGGACTGACCCTACTTACCTAGCTTCCAAGATCTTATGAGTTCAGTCTGGACCATCCGGGTAGTGTGTGTGTGTATTAGTAACTTGGTTGCTCTGCAAATGTTGAATCCATTTGTGGTCATCTAGGTCTCATGGAGGAAGGATGAATGTGGCCAGAGGGTCAGAAATTGTAATCTAATTCCCTCACTATTTGATCTATCTGTACTTTGAAGTTCATCTGAACTGGTCCTAGAGCTGTAAGTAAAATGCAACTTGCAGCGGAAGAATTGATGTGGCTTAGTGTGTGCATGTGTGCATTGAATGTCAGCTTCACAGAGTGATTGCTCTACAGATACCATCCTCTTAGACAAGATGGCACCTTCTTGAAGCATGTGTTACAGGTTTCCAACACACTGTGCTTTTCCTACTATGCCAGTAGAAGGGTATTCTGAAATGTTTTGTATCAGGGGTGTCAAATGTGTGGCCCGCGGGCCAGATGAGGTCTGCAAGGGCTGCAATCTGGCCTGAGAACAGCTGACTCTGTGCTGATTCCTGTATCTATCGTCACAGCTCCTTCTGGCCATTCTCTCCTAGTTCCTGCTTGATAGGACAGAAAGAAAGCCTTCCCTTGATTGGCTGAGGGGTCTTCCCCCCTCCCTCCCCAGAGGAAGAGAGACACAGAGAGTGGAGAAAACGGCATCTTGTGGAACTTCTAAGAAGACCAGCAACATGTTATTCCAGGTAGAAGCACACTTTTTCTTCAGAGGGAGGGAGGGAGCCAGAGGGAGCACCCCAGAAAAAGAGAGAGAGTCCTTTGTTTTTAAGACCCCAAAACATTTTTGCTCCAGGTATGGGAAGGGTGGAGTCCTTTGTTTAAGACCCCAAAATGTTTTTATTCCAGGTATTGTGGGGGGGAGTCCTTTGCTTAAGTCCCAAAAAGTTGTATTCCAGGGGGAACCTAACAGCACAGCTTTCATTCCTTATTAGTGAAAGGGAACAAGAGTACAGCTGCACCTTAATGATTAACAAAATTTATGGCAGGGAATGAGCTTCCATGAATCACTGCTCACTTCTTCAGATACAGCTGGAATATGAGTCCATCTGTCCTTATATCTTGGAGAGTGAAGTGATTTCAGACGCCAAAAGACAATAGCAGGCATTGGTAATGAGAAAAAAAACCTAGGTCTCAATTCAGTCCATGAGTTTGCGTTGTCTTGAGCTCCATGATCATTTGCAATTCAGCAGTCTCTTTTTCTAATCTCCCTTTGAAATTCCTTTGTAAGAGAACTGCTACTCTTAGGCCCTGTTCATACGAGCCCATTTGGGCCGGGAGCGGGATGGAACGGGGGCGGAGCAAACCGGCGCGATCCCACGTCAACATCTGGGGTCCGTCCCTTCCAGCGTTGCTCCACGCCAAAAAAGAACCACCTCCCGAGGTGGTTCTTTCTGAAGGGCCGCAGCAACGCTGGCCGTGGGATCGCCGGCGCATCCTTGCGCCGGCGCATCCCCGGCTCCTGGCCGAACTGCACATGTGTGAGCATGCGCAATTCGCCAGGCTCCCCTTCCCACCGTTGCTTTCTCCCCGGCATCTGATCATGCCAGGGAGCGTTGCAACGCGGCTCGAGGGATCTGTGAGATCCCGCTGCGCCGTCCCAACTTTGCTGCGGCTCACATTAGCCGCAGTACAAGCGTCTTATTCCCTGCCGTGTGGCAGGGACCTTAGGTCAGCAACTGAATGCCCTGGAAGATTAAAATGTCCCCCCACTGTTTTTTGAATGTTGTGGTTTCTAATAGTGGTAGAAAGAGTAAGAGTCCAGTAGCACCTTTAAAGTTTAAAAAAATTGTGGTAGGGTATGTGCTTTTGTGAGTCATTGCTCACTTCTTCAGACTTATTTCCATTTAGTCTTTGCATCCTCTGGACTGAATCTTCCTGTACCAAATTGAGACCTAGGTTTCCTGTCCCATTACCAATGCTGATATTGCCACGCCTCTGTACATCACACTAATGCTGATATCTCAACCCCTCTGCATATCACACCTAATCCAATCACGTCTGCTATTGCCATTTGGCATCTGAAATAATCTTTATAAAGTTTATATCTCTGGTACCTTGTGTTACATTTTATAGCACACATGGCCTGGCCTGACAAAGTGACATTTATGTCAGATCCGGCCCTCGTAACAAATGAGTTCAACACATCTGTTTTACGGGGTTATAGCTCTTACAATAGTGGAGTGAGAGAGAAACGGTGGTAATGTCCATTGATCAAGGGACAAGGTTACCTTTCCTAAGAAAATGATGGTTTTATCTGAAAGCAGCCACTGGGGGTGGCTTACTTATGCATGTATATCACCTGTTTGTAATACATAGGGGTTCTGAGCAGATGATGACTGGCAGTTGCATATGTGAACTGTCACCACTGGAAACTTTTGCATTTGATATGACATTAGCTGGAATGGAAGTTTTATTCATGGTTATAGATCAGGAATGACTATGGCTAGCACACTGGTCAAATATTGTTAGTTGATTGCCTTTTTTCTAAGAAGACGGGGACGGCAAAGGATGAGATAGTGTCATAGATGCAACGAACATGAAATTGAGCAAACTTCAGAGGACGGTGGAAGACAGGAAGGCCTGGCGTGATCTGGTCCATGGGGTCGCGAAGAGTCGGACTTGACTGTGCGACTGAACAACAAAAATTCCTTTTCCAATAGCAAAATAGTATTTGATGAAGCCAAGCATGTCACAGTGTAGGTGACGCCTAACCTTTGCATTCCATTGTGGTGGTCACTTGTTAGCAAGGGCAGGGCTGCTTGCCTTGTAGTGGGCAGGGGGAGACCCTGCAGCACAGCAAAAGCTATGATAACGTCAACTTCTCCCAACACAAAGAACTACTGGTAGCTTGCTGTTGCTGCTTACTTGGAAAAACTGTTTTTTAAAAAGACTTTTTACTGTTACAGTGCTTTATTTCAGTTTTATTTCTTTTTTTAAAAAAGTTTTGTAATACTAGTCTGGCTCTCATGTTCCAGGATAAAAGCCAAAGAAAAGAACTTTGCAGTGAATCATTCAAATTTGTAGAAATGTACCCAATAATGAGAAAAATGATTCACTATTTTCGGTAAAAAAGTAAATTTGTTGTTTTAATATAGGAATTAACTATAATTGGCATACTATAAAATCTGTTAATAATTAAAGTATCTTATAAAATAAAGCTAATAATGTTAATATTAACTGGCTTGCCTCATAATGCTCAACTAGATTACAAATTGAACATTTTTTCCTCTGTGAAGCTCCAGATTACCTCATAATGAAAAACGAGACTCTGCACATGAGCAGAAGGAGCTGTTAATCAATGCAGCTAATTCTCAACCAGCCAAACCTGAGGGTATTTAAATCTGGTAATTGGAGCTGTGAGCAGAAAAGAAATGAAAACCAATGTGGCGCAGTGGTTAGAGTTTCAGACTAGGATCTGGGAGACTCCAAGGGTGCTTGTAATTGGTGAGCTAATCTGAGTTGCGAAAAGAAGGATTCATCCATCATTAGTGTGAATCAGCTGTGTGCAGTTCACATGCATCCTGGTGGCCTTTCTTACCTTTCTCCATCTGACTAACTAGATTAACAGAATATGATTGCTAGCTGATCAAGCAGTTTAGTGATGGAAAGGTCAGTTGGCTTTTGCTGTATCCTGGTGTTAATTTTTTTTACTTACCTGGAAAGTGTGTGGAGCAGCCGGTATCCCTTTGTAGTAGAAAACAAAACTGATTGATGGTTAATTAAAAGAACATTTTGCAGGTGATTTTATGGATGACACATGCAAAGATTCTCCATAGACAACTGTGGGAAGGCAATGCCATTTAAAAGCACATGTTGTGACTCCCCCCCCACCCCATCTGTTACAACAGGATACCAGTGTAAGAATGGCACTCTGTTTACAATCAGCCCATTAAGCACTGCCCTGCCTAAGCTCCAGTGATTTCAAATGAAGCGAATTCTACTGAAATTCTGGATTTTGTAAACTTCAAGTGGCATTACTCCCCCCTCCCATGGTTGCTTAATCCTTTTCAAAGTTTGATTTAAAAAATAATAATTCTAGTTTATGTCATTTTGGCATCTCCTTTTATAGAATAATTATTGCTACAATGAGGTAGGGAAATGGCTTTCCTATGATTGCCTTTCTGAAATTTGTGTTTGTGTTTGTGTGTGTGTGTGGGGGGAAGTCGTGCATTTTCTCAGGGGGGAAGAAGAGGTGGGAACCATTTTCTCTTGAAATCTGAACTTTTCCCCGCTTGGAGCTGTTTGCTAACCCCCTGTTACATATCCATCCATGGTATTAGATTGGCATTCTTAAGCACAAGCATGCTTGAGGGGGAGGGGGATGAGGGAGGCCCTGAGCTCTCCCGTATCAATGGACTGGAAAACAGGTTTAGTCAAAAGTCTGCAGGGGGGAAAAAATGTGGTGTCAGCTGTCTGTCTGCAGAGCATCTGTCTAGTGAAGGGCTTGGTTCATTGCCGTTGAATAGAAGTCCTGCAGTCCTGTGCTCTAGATTCCCATTGTAATGGAGCACATCCTCAACAGCTGAGGCTGCTCTCTGTTGTGCATTCAGGAGGCTGGAGCTGCTTTGGCAGGAGAGCTCCAGGGATTATGGGCTCCAAACAGCTGTCTGCAGCACCCCAGATTTATTTGCTCTCAACGGGAACTTGCTTTCGTCAGCTAAATCAAACTTTATCAGACAGTTTTACTGTTGGCCATTAAAATCGAATATGTTTGTTGAACAGTAAACACCTTGTTGCCGTTAGGAAGGATTATCTAAACAAAAGGCATGCGTGCACACACACAGTGGAGTCTTATGCTGGGTGGCTGTCAGAATAGGACATTTTTATGTACAGAAAGGGGCTTGTTTTGAAGAAATTATGTTCCCCCAAAGACATCTGAAAATGACAAAAGAACTAATTCCCTCAAAGTCATTACTGTCCCAAATTGTATATGTGTGTTAATATTTATATTTTACATGTATGAAAAGATAAACATTGTAACAAATGTCTAAAATTGGTGATATTAAACATTACATATAATTGCTAATAATTCCAGATGAATTTTGTAAAAGTAATTAAATCTTTTCTTATGTTTAGGGCATAAACCAGTGAATGACAACCATCACATTTAGGTGATAGTCAGCATTCATTGGTGCCTCTCTCAGTTTTTAGGCATTTACAAAACTTACTTGGGGTTGTCAATGTTCATTTGATCATCGAAAAAGGACTCTTGACACTCAGAAGATTTTAATGAGAAAATTGTTTGCTGTCACTGATTTGGAATGCTATTTTTGACATTTTTCTCATATGGGACTGTTTTTGCTTTTAACAGACTCTTAATTTTTTTTTGTCTTTTGCTCCAAGATTAGGGTTTATACTGAAATGGGAATAGACTAGTACCCTTTTGAAGTAATTGTTCAGTTTCTTCAATGCTAATATTCAGCTTTTGAATTCAGTCTGAAATTGAAGTTCCACAGTTTGAAGTCAACCTTATCGATCTGAGTGTAGTTAACATTCAGCTTCTCTATGTTCCTACACAAGTTTTCTGCATCTAGTTTGATCTTTCCCTGTGTTATTGATTAGTTGCATGTGGACAAAGACAGATGTAAAATAACAAGAGGGCTCAGAAAAGGTTCTTCCTAGCTGTCTGATGAGATCATCATAAAATCAGTATTTAATTTGAAAGAAATTCATTCGATAGCTCAGGGGCAAACCCAAGATCACCTGCTCTGAAACCTCTTCATGTCTGTTCAGTCATTCACTTGCCAGCAGCACTACCGTATCCTCATACAGCAGCTGGCAAAAGTTAACCAAATAAACCACAGCCTGAGAGAGGCTGTACCCAGGGCCGGCCCCAGCTTATTTTGCACCCTAGGCGGGGATCCCTTCTGGCGCCCCCCCTCCCCGTGCGCCCACCAATTTTCAAAAATAAATGCATTTTAGGAAGAATGAAAAACACAAAAAAATCAAGAAACTCCCAGAGTATGGGGCCGGGTGTAGTTTGGCGCTCCTAAGGGCCGGCCCACTCTAGGCGATCGCCTAGTGAGTGAGCTGGCCCTGGCTGTACCACTTAGGTATTCTGGCTGTGAGTAGGGATGTGTGTTTGGATATATCCATTCTGAAAACATACCTGAAAAATACCTTATCAGTAGTTTTTGAGCATTATCTTGTGCGTGTGACCGTGACCTCTGTTAACTTTAGCCAACCAGCTGAAGCAGAGGAGGTGGTAAAAAGGTAAAGGTTCCCTTGCTCGAAAGCCAGTCGAATCCGACTCTAGGGTTGCGGTGCTCATCTCCGTTACAAAGCCGAAGAGCCAGCGCTGTCCGAAAACGTTTCCGTGGTCATGTGGCCGGCATGACTAAACACCAAGGCGCACAGAACGCTGTTACCTTCCCACCGAAATGGTCCCTATTTATCTACTTGCAATTTCTTGCTTTCGAACTGCTAGGTTGGCAGGAGCTGGAACTAGAGACAGGAGCTCACCCTGTCTTGCGGCACCCGGGTCTTGAACCACTGAACTACTGACCTTCCACAGCCTGCAGTTCAGCGTCTTAACCACTTGAGCCACCGCAGCTCCAGAGAGAGGAGGTGGTAGCAGTGACAATAAGCAACAGAACAGTCTGTCAGCGGGCCTGCTGGTGGCTGGAAGCAGTGTTTGACTGGACAGTAAAGACCTAGCCACATGTTATGTTTTCCTCAGGGATTTCTCCAGATTGGGTGGAAAAACATGTTCTGTATTTCCTTTTTTTAAAAATAAGCCCCTGGAGAGGATTTTTTATTTTTTTAATACTACAAAAACTACCAAGAAAAAAATAGGGATAGGGGAACTACATGTTCTGTATTTCCCAGCTACGCACAAGCCCAGCTCAGACTGGAACCATGGTATATAAAGAGAAGGGGTTTAGACTCCCCCCCCCCAAACTACTTTTCTAACCTGCAATGGCCTGGGGCACACTATTATTTTCCCCACTGGGGACTGCATGTGTATCAATAAATGACATGTTATATCGCCACAACAAGGCACATAACACCTCCCTGGACTGTTTCAGGTTAGGAAAATAGTATGGAGGAAGGTTTAAACCTCACATCTCCACGTGCCACCATCCTTTCAATCCAAGCTGGGTCTGCATGTGTATGGGAAATGTGGAACCAGAACATGCCTCTCTACCTGACATGGGGCTGTCCCTGAGGAAAATGTAATGTGTAGTTAGGGCCCATTGGGAAGAAACATTCTGTGAAAAAGATTTCAAATGGTTATGAAATAGGATGTTTCCCACAATATTCACATTTGTGCCTTCAAAACCAGAACTCAATGAATAGCTGGAATACGCCTGTGCTCCAAGGAATCTTCATCAGGTCATAAATTTGTTCGTGTTAAACACAAACATCTGAATGGCAACAGACTATGGAAAGGGTTAGACTTTCCACACTTCGTTCTGTTTGGTGCCAGCTCCAGACTTTCCTCATTGACTTAAATGGAAAGCAGGCCTGTTCCATTAACAACACACCATAAGTACCGTCCTGCTGCACACACATAGCGCAGGGCTTAATTCTGGAGACGAACTGCTTTGTAATTTACTGTACTTCCTTCGTTATTGCGCCTGAACTTAAGAACAGGCATGTGGAAACACTGTGCTTTTTCAGAACTGGTGAAGGGGACTTACTCTTTATTTTCAAGAAAATAAAGAAGTGCTTAGTTTCCTGAAAACATTTGCCAGAGAGACTGAGGCAGTTTTAATCAATTTAATATCAGGGAGTACAATCTTTGGGTGTAAGGTTGGGACGTGTACTTGGGTATGATGCAGTTGGGCATAATGGTCCACAAAACTTGTACTAGATTACTTGAGGGATATCTTCCAGACCTAGAATTCTATTGCATTATGGATTTTAAAGATTATCTTCCTGTAAACACTTTCCTGCTAGGTATGGTATACCTGGATCTTGTTAAACTCTCCTGATATAATCTCCCTAATTTGAATAATTCTATGCATACATTTTTTGCTGCTGCTACTCCAAAGAGCTCAGGGTGGCACACATGGTTTATCTTCACAACAACCCTGTGAAGTAGGTAATATGAAGAGAGAGTAACTGGCTAAAGGTCACTAGACCACAAGTCTCTCCTGTTTTCTCCAAATGGACTTAGCTAGCTTTTAAAACTCCACAGTCTTGTCTGGGAAAAGTAGGGTATAAATGAAGCAGATAAACAAACACATTTTACCTTTTGTGTTTATTTTTAAAATGTGTGTCTTTAAGGTCTGTAATAAAACTTTTAAGCAGAGGTCATTTCGGGGGGGATCGCGGGGGATCGCAGTTCCCCGGGTGAGGTACGGGGGGGGGGGCACACCTGCCTCT
This sequence comes from Gekko japonicus, assembly GCF_001447785.1. Classification (NCBI taxonomy): domain Eukaryota; kingdom Metazoa; phylum Chordata; class Lepidosauria; order Squamata; family Gekkonidae; genus Gekko; species Gekko japonicus. Next base: position 73,054 of record NW_015164236.1, read on the forward strand.
CCCCACCCCTGCTTGCCTGGGGCCAGGGAGGGCCTTCACGGGGCTTCCTTGCACTCCCGCCGGCCTTGCAGGTCCACCGCTGGGCCCCTCATGGGGCTCGGCAGTGGAGCTGCAAGGCCGGCATCGGTGGCCGGGACCATTGGGGGTGGTGTGTGTGGCTTTATGACACACTTCCGGTGATGTCAGGGGGTGTGGTCTTATGACACACTTCCAGTGATGTCAGGGTGTGTGGCATATGTTAATGAGTTATGCTAATGAGTTCCCCTAGCTCTTTTTCTACTAAACGACCCCTGCTTTTAAGTATAATATGATCTAACTTGGAGAGCCATCGTCGTATAGTGGAGACTGAAGTTTGAATCCCCACTCTGCCATGTAAGCCTGCTGGTGACCTTGTGCTTATCATTCTCCACAAACCCACCTCACAGGGTTATTGTGAATAGAAAAGGGGGGAAACTTGTAAGCCACTTTAAATTCTCTTTGCAGACAAAAGTTGGATATAAATGAAGTAAATAAATAAACTTCCCGTGTGCTGGAGATGCCAACACAAATCCTCAGGAGATTATTAATATGTCTTCCTGGAGAGTCTCCTGTTTTGTTGGGATGACTCACAGTTTGGAAAATAGCAGACTAAAAGCTGTATTTGGATCATCAGTTAATGTTGTTCACATCCTTGATGTCAGGTGGAATGTTTATGTTTAGGTCTCTGAACCTCATTTTTCAAGCTGTGATGTGGCTATCTGAACTTCATTAGGAAGGAGATCTAGGGAAACCATGCTCACAACACTTAAAGGAAAAGACAGTTGCATGAGGCCAACACAGTTTACACTGTTATTCCTCTTTGGTGCTGATAGAAAGTAGAAGCGAAGGATTACACTGAAAAAAAGACCCCATCACAAAACATGAGATCACAACAGGCCTCATGCTTCAGGGAAGTTTGGATGTAGATCTCCAAATGTACAGCTTGAGCAAGCACTGCAAAATGGCTCAGCACTAGAACTCTGGGTTTGAATTTCATTTGAACAATGAGGAGACTGGATCTTGCTCCTAGTCTGAACTTGCAGGGATGCCAAATTTCATTCACTGATGACATGCTATGCAGATTGTTGAAATAAGACAGTTGGCACATTCTGTGTCAGGTTTAACAGAAACATTCCCAGTTAAGTAAATATTCTGCATTAAAATATACTGGCTGGATTTATTGCTGTGGTAGCTGGAGTGAAAGAAATCCACTGTGCAGCAGTGAGACATGCCTCTGTGCCAATATGCGCCAGCCTTGGTTTGCAGAAGCTTCCCCCATTTCATTGAATCTTAAGGACATTGTATGAATTCTGCAAATTCCTGCACAATTTATTACTGAGTTTATCACTGGACCTCGCCCAAGTCTCCCATCAAATGGCCATGCATCATATAAGAGAGAAGTGGCCTTTGTTATAAAGAGAAGGGGCTGATTTTACAGGGATGTGACATTCGGAGAAATGGCTGTGTAAGTCTTTGTTAGTGTTCATGCAGAGTAACTTGGGTTGCTTCCACAAAGGAATGATTCCAGTTGTGTTCCTATAGCCACTGTGTATGCACAGACATTCACAGTGACCACAGAGCCTCTACACCCGGATATACTCCATGCTTTCAATTAATTTCCCCTTGCAGCTGCCATTTTCCTACTTACTGTGGGAGTACTTTTTCTGGCTTAAAAAGCAAACAAAAAACCCAAACCAATAGCAGGTATATTGTTATAGTGTCACAATGCTATAACAATATACCTACTGTCTTTTTAAAAAAAAAGTAGAAAAAGCCAACTTGCAGCAAAAGTGGAATGACAGGCATGGGATGCAGGTGGAGAGTTCAGAAAATCCATACATTCCCATCTACACTGTACCCAAACCGGCTGTGAATATGATCTTCCTGGAATAAATGTACCAAAGGAGATTTGGGGAAATGTGCTGTGAGGTAGTGAGAAACCCAGGATGAGGATGATTGCATGACATCATTGTGAGGAAGCTAAAATTAAAAAAAAGTTGCAGTTTCTCTCTCTCTGTCTGCATGTGTGTGAGGAACTCAGAGAAAAACCTGCATGTGGAAGCAACCTTAATAAATGTTAAAGTTGCATTTTAAAAATTAGTCTCTGATTTCAGTGAAGATCAGTAGGAGATCTTTTGGGGAGCTAGATCTAGGAATGTCACTATTTGGGAACATAGTGTTACACATGCATGCTGTTTTTTTCTGCATGGATTAAATCTGCATTTTATGAACTAGTTATAGGAATTGGCCACTGACGAATTGAAGACCAAATCTTATATTCATGTTGACAGAATTAAGAGCATTTTTTATATTTCCAAATGGCCATGGTTCAGGTTAGTAGCTATGCAGCTGCACACCTCTAATGAGATAAGGGGCAGGAGATGGTTTGGCGCTTTCATCCATAGTGAGTACAATCAGTAAAGGACAGGTGGTCTAGGAGGCAGCACCCCATTTCCTTGAGTGAAGGAGAAGAAGAGAAGAGATTGGATTTATATCCCACCCTTCACTACCCAAAGGAGTCTCAGAGTAGCTTACAAACTCCTTACAAAGAGCCAGTTTGGTGTAGTGGTTAAGTGCGCGGACTCTAATCTGGGAGAACCGGGTTTGATTCCCCACTCCTCCACTTGCACCTGTCTGGATGACCTTGGGCAAGCCATAGCTCTGATAAGAGCTGTTCTTGAAAAAGAGCAGTTTCTGTCAGAGTTCTCTCAGCCCCACCTACCTCACAGGGTGTCTGTTGTAGGAAGGGGAAGGGAAAGGAGTTTGTAAGACGCTCTGAGACTCCCTTTGGTAGTCCAAACTCTTCTCTTCTTCTCTGGTGGCTCAAGTCACTTTACTGCGACCTCCATTGCCCCTCATGTCCTCCTCCTTTGCCCATGCCCCTAACTCACTGTCACCAGTCTGGGAAGCAGGGGAGCTGATGCTTCTCCTCCCTTCACCCCCCCCAAGTCATTCTAAAACCACCATGGTAAAAATGGCCCCAGGACAACCCAAATAGTTGCTTATCATAATTATTATTGCAAAAAGAAGGAAGCTTGTAAGCATTTAAATCAGACAAGTTTTAGAAAGGCTTGGGGAGACGAGATGAAGCTGCCAGGCAGGGGAGAAGTAGTAGTGCGGTAGGAACAGGGATAGAGATGGAGGGACACTTCTGTTCTTCCAAATCTACAGCTTGATGTGACTGCTTTACCTCATCTCAGGGATGATCAGGCCCTGGATATATAGAATTGTGTACGATGGACTTGATTGTTTGCCTTTAAAGGGTCTTTCAACCAGTGTAAAGAACCAAGAGAAGAATTAGTGCATGTTCTTGCAGTTTTAAATCTCCATTCTTCATTTTCTTTTTTCAAGATAAAATGCCTTTGAAGGTGTTATCATCCAGCATGATACAGTTTCCTCCTTCGTCCTTGACCCAGGGGAGCACATCAAAGAATATCGTCTTCTGCTCCATGCCAGGCTTCTAAAAAAACTTACTGGCTCAGTTCAGATGCTATGCAAAACCATGGATTAATTAAATTAGCTGTGATCAATATGCTCATGTTGATTTATTGATCATAGTCTTGAAGTTTATTGAATGTGATTTACTGAAGTTGATTTATTGATCATAGTCTTAACTATGATTCCATGACATATATAAAGACAAACATCCTGGTTTTAATTCTGGCTTGTAACTCAGTGATGCCCTCCCCTCAATGCAGAACAGGATACCTGTCGTGTCTCTGCAGGGGGAGGTGGGGGAAAGGCTGAAGGCAACAAAACCAGTATTTTTGAAGAAAACCAGGATTTAAATGATTGTGAGTCAGATTGTGGACTTATAAACTAACCATTGTGAAAATAAACCCTGGTTTTGCATTACGTCTGAACTCAGGGCTGGTTCTAGGTTTTTAGGGGTCCAGGGCAGAGAGTGATCTCTACCTACCACCAGAACCCCCACTCCTACCCCCTCTCTGCCCCCACCCCAGTGCCAGATTTATGTATAGGCAAAGGAGGCTGAAGCCTAGGGCCTCTAAATCTAGGGGGTCACCACCGCCCTGCCCCCCCCCAGCGGGCAGTCTCCCCTCTCCCAAAATTGCAAACCCAAGACTTCATGTGAGGGCAGGGCAACTTGGGCCCAGCAACTATGAGACTCAGGGCCAGCCAGTGGGGCCCAATTTGAAACTCTAGCAGTCTCCCCTCTCCCAAAATTGCAAACCCAAGACTTCATGTGAGGGCAGGGCAACTTGGGCCCAGCAACTATGAGACTCAGGGCCAGCCAGTGGGGCCCAATTTGAAACTCT
>NW_015164236.1:77686-77870 GCF_001447785.1 Gekko japonicus
GTCTATCTTTCACACTTCACAGAGCCCTGTCGGTGCCTGCAGCATGCACTTGCAGCCCCTTTCTCAGAACTTCTTGGATATGAAAAGAAATATTGATGGTGTCAATTGTCATGCCAATAAATACAAACTAAGTGCTTCATACATTAATAGTAGATTAATTGTTCTAAAGCCATTGCAGAATCTA
>NW_015164236.1:79268-82026 GCF_001447785.1 Gekko japonicus
TGCTGTAATATGCACTCTTGTAGAATGAGGCTTACCATTCAGAGGAGACAATGAACACTTTGGATCTCCAAATAATGGCAATTATCTTGGTCTTTTAGAACTAGTATTGCTGTAATATGCACTCTTGTAGAATGAGGCTTACCATTCAGAGGAGACAATGAACACTTTGGATCTCCAAATAATGGCAATTATCTTGGTCTTTTAGAACTAGTGGGAAAATTTGATCCATTTTTACTTGCTCATATCGATCAGTATGGACATTCTGGATTAGGCAATCCCTCTTATTTGTCAAAAACTATATGTGAGCATTCTGTACATTGGAAAGTGACAAACTTAGACAAATAAATTTTGATGAAGTTTTGGATGATTTTGCTATGAGGAAGGCTAGAAAAAAACATTTTTAGTCTTACTGTATTTGATGGTAGTAGTTTACTTCTTAATATGTATTTTAAAACTGACTGTTTAATGACAACATAAAGTAGATTCTAAAAGTGCCACGCTGTCACGTAATCATGATCATATTATTTACACTTCCCAGGCAATATACTTTGTAAACCCAAGGTGGTTTTTTTAAAAGAATAACATTACAACTTCATTTTCCTAAAAATGAATGCTTATTCCACAAAAGGTTTCAAAGTTCAGTTATTGCAAACGTTTTTCAGTGCTAATTTTAACATTTATGCATTTTTTTCAATCACGTTGGTATTTAACAATAACATCTTATGTCCTTCAGAGGAGAAATTGTGAATTGTAGACTTTTAAGTACCCGTCATCAGCCTCGGCTTCACTCAATTTCATTTATAATTCCATTTTCTTCTAGTTGTGAGGGTGGGGGATTGGAAGGGGCCTCACAAGTGGAGTAGCCTAGGGCCTCTCTTCATCTAAATCAGGCCCTGCCCCACCCACATTAGCCTGTGCATCCTTCCCCTGGTTGCTCAGGACCCCATCCATTTTCCATGCTCACAGCCACCTGCATGCCCTTTCCTCAGTGGCACTGGGCAGTGTGTGTGGCTGGGAGTGGCACTGCTGTGGCCATAAAGAGCACTATTTGCACCACCCACATACTCATCCAGGTGGTGCTGGACAGCCTAGGTAGCCAGGATCATAAGAGGTAGATTTCTTGCAAATCTATGGGTGAAGGAAGGGAATGCAAGCAGGTGGCAAAGGAGGTGAGGATGCAGTGGTCAGTGTCAGAAGGCCCTGCCAGAACCACTGGGCCCTGGCAGGTGCCCCACCACATCATATGTTGACACTGGCCCTGTCTGAACTGAGAGACGGAGTAGATGTTAGACACAGCAGAGAGATAGCCTGCTGTCCATCACTGAATATGTTTCTCGTCTACTGTATTAGCTAAAAATGCTTTTGCAGGTCAATGGATTGAGATGAGTATAACTCTGCTAAGGATTTAAGGTTGTCAGGTCCCACCTGGCAACTGGCAGTGGGTGTGTGGGGAAAGCCCAGCCTTCACACAGTGACATGTGTACATCACTGCTCACGTGGCCAGGAAGTGACGCCATCACTTCCAGGATGTCAGGGTGACACTCTCGTATTTGGGCAAAAAACTCTATGGTAAATTTGGCTTCTACCATAGAGTTTTGCCCAAATACCAGAGTGTCCCCCCCAGTGTCCCAGAAGAGATGACGTCACTTAATGTGGGTAATGATGCTGGATCTCATGTGGGTAATGATGCAAGGCAACATGGAAGTGGGCCCTGGAAGCAGGGGATCCCCATCTTCACCAGGGGATCTGGCTACCCTATAATGATTGCACTGCTAAGTACTGTATATTTTCCTTTATAGTGCTACCAGTATACTCAGGTAAAATGATGCACTAGGTGAAACATGCATATTACACCTGTTCTCCTTTGGCTGCCCATTGATTACTGAATTCAATTCAGGACACTGGTTATCACATACAAAGCTATCCATAGACTTGATCTCTCATATCTGCATGAGGCTCTCTATGCTCCACCAGCTTCTCTCATCTGAGCAAAGCCTTCTGCAGGTGCCACCCTGCAAATGGGCAGAATCAACAGCTGCTCCTACATGTGCATTCTCTATAGAGGACCCTGCCTTGTGGAATGGCCTGCCTGAGGAGGTCAGGAAGAGTCCTACTTCCCAAGCATTCCCCAAACTATGTAAAAATAATTATTCAGGAGGGCATTTTTATAAAACTAATAGTGCTATATTGTAATAGAATGATTAAGGAAGATTTTTTAATAAAGGAAAGGAGATTGTGGACTGTACTACTGTGTATAGTATGTCATCGGATGCTGCATGTATTATATTATTCTCATGGCATTGTATTTTTACTAAGGTAATAGCATTTTCTGCATTGTTTAGAACACTGTCATGTTTAATACTTGTGCTTTATTTCAAATTTCTGCAGTCCTAGTTGTATTACATTGTTTACTGGATGTCTCATCCTATTGATAAACTGATAGAAGCAGTAGCAGGTCCTTTCTTGTGAAATAGCATCCTATCAAGATATTCACTTGCACATATCTCTTTATCTTTTAGAAAACTGGCTAAGGTCATGTTAGTCCACCAGGCATACTGAGTTGGAGGGGGACAGGGTGGGATGTTTTCTTTCTTCTTTCTTTTCATTTGGAATCAGCAGGGGTCATTTCATAGAAAAAGAGGTACAGGAGCTCATTAGCATAACTTATTTGCATATGCCACACCCCCTGACATCCCCAGAAGTGTGTCAGAAGGCAACACCCACCGCTCAGGCTCCACTGGACTGTTTTGGATTGCTA
>NW_015164236.1:82075-84753 GCF_001447785.1 Gekko japonicus
ACCTGAAGGCGGCCCGGGGGGGCCTCTGCAACTTACCTGGCTGCTTCTTGCTCCTCATGGCCTGACTGAGGGCTGCTGGGAGCAGGGGACGGGGCTTGTTGCATGTGCCCACCCCCTGAGTTCCTTACTTGCGGAGCTCTGCTCCTGTGCGCTCCTGCAGGAAATGACCCCTGGGAATCAGCAAGATTTTGAAATCCATCTTGTTTTCTTTGCTGATTGTATAAAGTTCATTTAACTTTATATCCTATACATCAGTGAAACCCAAGCATACATGGCGTTCCCAGATGATCTCACATCCAAACACTGACCAACCATGTTTGTATGCATGAGTAATGGAAGCGAACTCCATGTATCCAGATTGTTCGCTCTAGGCAAGTTATGTTCTTCTAAGACCTTCACACTGTCCAGTCCCGGGACTCCCTGAGCTACCTGCATGTGGCATCAGAGTCATGTGGCAGAAAGAGGGAGGACCAGAGTTACAGACTGCACTGGTGTCAAGGTCAGGATTGAGGGCAGTGGGCCAAGGGAGCTGGGGGCAGGAAACCCAAGCCAAGCACAAGGAGGTCACTGTAATAAGGAACAAGCCAAGGGCCAGAGCCACAGAATAATCCCCTCCATCCCTGAGTGACTTTATTGTGTCATCCTGATGCTCCACAGCATGCAGGCAAAGACAAGCAGGACCCACGGTGCCCTTGCTGTCTATGCATTTACAACAGATCGTTTTAAAAGGCAGCAAAAAACTATGTTGGTACGGTAGGGGCTGGCTGGTGGGACTCTGCAGCCCACCTGAATGCCCCCACCCATGGGCTGAAGACCACTGCTTTAAGCCTTTTGCCATGTCTAAAACTTGCCCATCTGCAAAGAGTTCTTCCACATATTTCTGAACAATTAAAATAAAATAAGGCTTCATTAAGTAGCGCCAAGAGGGCATTACATTAAGGAAGCAAGCAGTAAATTTATGGTCCTGTTTTAAACAGCTGGCTTGGGAGGCAACATGGCCATTAGGAGAGAAGAAGGAAGAATACTTGATGTGTGCAGAGGGAATGACTGGGAGAGTGGAATAACACGAATAATTAAAATGGTCCTTCCTGGCCACTGAAGCAAAGAGTGCTATGGATTTCTAAGGGGAAACTTGACTCCAAGAAGTGCAGGAGGCCATGAGTGACTGAGTGAAAATTCTTTCATAAGCAGGAAGTGAGAGAGAAGGAGAGGGAGAGGACTTGTATGGGAAATGCTCTGTTTATTTTGGCTATCAGTCCAAAAAAAAAAAAAAAGGCCCTAAGCGAAAAAGCCAAGACAAAAGATGAAAAAAGGAATGACAAATTATGTGAAGAAAGTTCTGAGAAGAATTTTTGAGACTGAAAAGGTCCCTTTGTACAGGCAAATAACTTATTTTTTGTGTTAACCTCTTTCCAAAGATCAAGTTGTAGTTTATTTGAGATAGATCAGCTGAACTATTGTGTGTTGGGGTAGAAATGTTTATCCCAAATGCATACAAGGGTCCTGCTCAAACATACAGTAGTTAGCTGCCTAACTGATGGCCAAAGTAGATCAGGCATTGGGAGATTGATGAATGGATCTTTACAGTATTTTTAAAGGAAAAATGCTGCCAACCCCCAACCCCATTTGGACTGGGGTCATAGAGAGGGTGGAAAAGCTTTTATTTATTACTTCAGTTCATTTATATCCCACTTTCCTTCCACTGAGGATCCAAAGCAGCTTACATAATTAGCTTCTCCTTCATTTTATCCTCATTACAGCCCTGTAAAGTAGGCCACTTCATCATCATTTTTGTCACTCGTTTGTCCTTATTGCTTAGCAGGGCTTTTTTGTAGAAAAAGCCTAACAGGAACTCATTAGCATAATAGGCCACACCCAACAGCAGAAACTCATTAGCCTATTAGGCCACACTCCTGACAGCACAGCTCATTAGCATAGTAGGCCACACCCCATGCCTTCCCTTGGCTTGCCTGGGCGCCCCACGGCTGTGGGAGGCCTGGGCAAGCCGGCCCTTGGACAGGCTGGGGAAGGCACGGGGAGGCATTTAAATGCCTCCCCAATCCTTCCAGGCCCCCCTCCAGGCCCCCCCTGGCCCACCCGCCTCTGAGTTGCCGGGGTGGGTCACTCTCCAGACCTTCCCTCTGTAGCCATGCATGCAGAGGTTTTGACTGTAGTGGGCGTGGCCAACTCTGAAGCCAGCTGGAACTCCGTTCCTGTGCGTTCCTGCCCAAAAATAGCCCTGTTTAGCGTTGTCCCCCCTTTCTCACAAGTGTTTTGCTCCCTCTGGGACTATTAGAGAGAGCAAAACACATTGGGGAACCCCCCCCCCCCCGAAGCAATAGGGACAAACAATTGACAAAAATGACAATGCGGAAGTGGCTGGGAGTGTGTGACTGGCCCAAGGTCATCCAGTGAACTTCCATGGCAGAGTGGGGATTCAAACCCGGGTCTCTCAGATCTGGTCTGACACTTTAACAGATCTCTTGCATGGTTCTGCTGATCAAAAATAATTCCTCCTTGGTTATTATTAGTCATAGAAGAGAAATAAAGGCAACGAAACAGAGGATACCTGACTTTCCCCCCTTTTTAAGGCTGCTTCTGCATGAAGGATTTTTTTTCTCTGCTGTTTGAACTGGAAGAGTTTTTTGAAGCATCCACACAACATTGTGCCGTAATCA
>NW_015164236.1:84801-91833 GCF_001447785.1 Gekko japonicus
TGCTACAATGTTTTTGGGAAGAGCATAGTTCAAGTGCATTATCATGCTTTCTGGATGTGTGCATTTTCAAGGCATGCCCACATCAGCACCATTTTCTTTCTATCAGCCCATAGTGGCTGTTATTTTCTTCTCTGCACTACCAGATGGATTTTTGAGGGCTTAAAAAAAATAAATTGCTAGAGCAAACCATTTCATCATTTTGTGGCACAGCTAGGAAAAACGCAGCAGGGGAAGATGGAGGGTGAGGGAGCAAAGTGCACAGAAAACTCCTGTGCGGGAGCGCCATTGCCAATGTTACTTCGCAGCAGTAATGATTGCAAAATGGAGAATCCTTGCTGTGTGGATGCAGCCAAAGTTAGTTACACCTCTACATGTGTGCTGAATGGCCAAACCATCCAGGAGAAATGTTCAGCCCTTTTCCCTCCATGCCAGTTCTAGAATTTACCTTGAAAAATGCTGGGCTGATCTGTTCATGGGTCGTATCTGGTTGGGCCTCAACTAGTTTGTTCAGCAACGCAAGCAGCTGTCACAAAACATTTGGGCCAGGTTTGCAAATAAGTCCTTCAAATTTACTAGCTTCCCAAAACATAACTGTCCAGATATACTGAACAGTTAGTGTTAGCCAAGTTGCCTCATATTATTATTAAGCTTGGGGAATTAAGAATATTAAACGGCAATAGCCATAAAACATAGGATCATAACCCATGTATATCAGAGTCAGGATTCCCAGAGACCATGAATAGATCAGGAGACCAGGTTGCTAGAATAATTGATCTCTTTACAAAATATTTTCAAGCGTAGCATACAAATAATAATAATAAAGTGCACACACACACACACACACACACACACACACAATACAGGACTAAGAATACAGAATTGAAAAGATAGCAACATTTGCATGAGCAGGAGCATTGTTGGTGGGTAATACGTTACCTGTCCAACGAGATGAGTAGATCATGCAGCAAAAAAATGGACAAATGGGGTGTGTGTGGGGGTGAACCACGAGTCAACCTGCGACACATGTGGACTGATTGCAAACCGGCTGACAATGGAACCAACAAGGTAGGATGGGGCAAAGAGAAGAAGAAAAGAGTGAACTCAGGGAGAGCTCATCTTAAATAGCTAAATTGTGACCTGGGGCGATTGCCATGTGGTCACTGGTTCCCAGGAAATGTTAGAAAAAAACCTATACTCTGGATGGGGGCCACAAAGGAACTGACAGTTGGGCAATTTAGGGTTGATGGTCAGCAGGGAGGGACACCTCTTGAGGAAGGGGGTGAGACAATGGAGAGGTAGAGAGATCCAATCACAGTGCTGGGCTGGTGCTTCATTTTAATGAACCAGTGTTTGACAGAGGCATTATCTGGATGGGTGGCAGGAAGGCCTAATGACTTCTTTTGTCTTAAGCTGGGCAACAGTCTTTGTTTGGGAATGGCTTGGGAGGGGGGAGGAATGTGCCACATGATGAAGAAGAGATTTCTTCATGGCTTCTGTACAGGAATACGAGTCCTCTGTCAGAACATGGATTCTCTTCAGGGCTGCCACTGTCTGTGTTCATGGAGGGCAGGGCTGTTGGTCTGCATCCCGGTCCTTGTGTGGATGCAGAGGTGCAGAGGCAAAAGGCTTCTGTAGTCCTGGGGCCACATCTGGCTTGGCATACTTCTTTGGCACAAGGCTTCCCTTGGCCACAGTGTACATTCCATAGTCCAGCATTGGGTACTTCACTTAAGACTACAGCTCTGTCCATTGCTCTGGACCCCATGCTCTTCATAGTCCAGTAGGGGAGCAATATTAAAGTGTCTTCTATAATGCTATTTGTAATGGCTTTGTGGCAACACTAGATTCCAGTCCAGTAGTACCTTACAGACAAACAAGATTTGTGGGGTATAAGATTTTGAGAGTCAATGCTCAGGCCATTGACCCTTGAAAGTTTATACTCTGAAATGTTGTTGTTCTCCAGCTGTACTACTGTAGACTAACACAGCTACCGTCTGAAACAGATATACTATTTTATAGCACACTGACAACCAGCAAGGGGGGGGGGCGAAGCAAACAATCTTTTTACCATCTTAATCATGGAACCTCAGGACAAATTATATATTATGTGCGATATCCATGACTGGACCTCCCAGTGTATTCTATAACATTAAAAAGCAGTTGTAGGTTGCCCTGACTTAGACTGGAGCCATGATATGGTGGGAAGATTTTGCTACCCCTTTTCCTATACCGGGCACAACAGAGAAAAGGGCAGTTAACAAATGGGTTTAAAATGGCATTGGGGATGGGAGAACACTTCACCAGTGCCGTGGCACCAATTAAAAGTATGTCCCTGCAGCTGCTTTTTTATGCTGGACAGAACTTTGGAAGATCTGTGGCTGGGTCCCCTATGAAACATGGAGCTTGACCCTTTGTTACCACATGCAAGTCGCTACTAATTAATAGCTTCAGATACTTATACACCACCTCTCTCTAAAACTAACTGGGACCAAAGATGGGTAAAAAAAAATCACAACAATCTGAAGAATAATGAAATAAATTACAATAATAAAACATTAGAATAACTATCAGCAAAACAGCCAGCAAAAATATCCACGTAACTGACTAATAGCCAAGAAGTCCAGATGGCCTATAAGTATGATTGTCAACTCTGGGTTAGGAAATTCCTGGATATTTGGGGTTGGCAACTCTACCTGTAAGTCCTTACATCCTCTCCAGTGTTGGGGATTCAAAGAGCTGAGTTTTGCAGCCCTTGAGAAATTCAGAGTCAAGACCTTCCTCAGCTCTTCCATGGTGTCTTTTCTTAGGGCAGGGCCAGCCATTGGGAGGGAGGGAATGCAGCTCTAGGCAATTTTTGGCACCCTTCTAAACGCCTGCATCACTGCTGCAGTACAGGGTAGGTGAAAACACCCCTTCCAGGTGCCAATCAGGAAGGGGCAAAAAATTCCTACCCAGCCCCCCAAAACCGGTCGACCAGCAAATGACTGCACTACTAACAGAGCAGGAGGGTGGGCCGACGACTGCATGGGACTGCTGGGGAGAAGACGCAGGGCCGTGCTTAAGCCTTCTCGGCCTTGCCTCTTCCTGGTGCCCACTTTTGGTGCCAAACCCAGCCTGTCTCATCCAGCAGGGAGGCAAAGGCGCCCCCCCCAGCCCAACAGCTGGAGCAGCCATGGGCTGTTGAACCGTGTTGTTTTGAATATACTGTGCATAATATCCTTATAAGTTTCCCCATGTTTCTGAATAACTGATTAGACCTTGCAAAACTGAGTAGCTAGTTTACTATGTTTTAAAATTTTGATATCTTGTTTTACTAGTTTCCTCTTCCTGCTTGTGGCCAAGATTTAAGATATACATCATAATCTCTTGAGGTTTTGTTTTCAAGCAGTATGCTAAGTATTCTGGAACACAAATCTCCTCCTTCTGGATTAGAGTCAAGGGAAACTGGGAGCTGCTTTTTGACTGTGGGACTGATCCAAAGCCAGCTGAAGTCAGTTGAAAGATTCTTACTGAAGCTGGTAGCTGTGGATCAGAAGTTGCATGGAAGTTTATCATGGACTCACCCTCTGCAGAACAAAATTAACCACACTGAAAGTTACATTTGGGTGACTGTCAAACCTTTACAAAGCTTATCAGCGCATCAACGCTGATGTTCAGACATTTGCTGTAATATAAAATATGGCAATATATCTAAGGGTCAATCAATGTATGATGTAGGAATTCTGTGACTGGAACTCCCAATGTGACTTTTGGTTCTAAAAAGCAGCCATGAAGTGTAAGGAAGAGATAGACAATTTAAAAAAAAAATTTTTTTTAGTTCTAACAATGCATTTGTTTTTTTATTTTGTGAGTTATCTTTCCATCAGTACCCCTCCCCCCAAACAGCAGGTTTTGTACTTTATAAAACCATGAGCTTGGTACTAAGCAAAATTATTTTAATTTAAAATATATTGAAAGGGACTGTGACTCAGTGGCAGGACATATGAAGAAGGGCTCAAGTTCAGTCCATAGCATTTCCAGTTTTAAGGACTGCAGGTGTTTGGAAGTACCTGTCCTTGTTGCGGGTTCTGGAAAGTCACTGCTAGTCAGAGGAAACAATACTGAACTCAATGGTTTGATTTAGTGTCAGGCAGTTTCATACATTCTCCATTAGGGATACCATTCCCCAGATGAGGGGAGGGGACCTCTTGCTTTCATGGGCTCCTGCCCACCACCAGCCAGCTGGCTAGCGGGAGGAAATTCCCCCCACCCCGATGCCATGTGGAATGCGCTGACATCACTTCCAAGTGATGTCAGCATGTTGGTGATGTCGGGGAGGGGGGGATTTGACGCTCTGCTCTGGGGGCAAAACTCTATGATTTGAGGCCGTTTTTACCATAGAGTTTTGCCCAAACTGTTGCACCCGATGCACTGACGTCACTTTCAACCCTATTTTCCATGCACTGTTGTTGCAAAATATTGCATTACCACCTTTTAGATGTACCACATACCACACATGTATGGAATATTATTGCATTATCACCTGTTAGACGTACTATGTTTGGAACAGCATAGGGACTGCAGCCAGAGAGTCAGAGAAAATCAATGGTTCCTATCCTCATATGTGAGCAGTAGTGCCTTCTAATCACACAAGGAGCTCTTTGAATTCTGGGGGGGAGGGGTTGTACCTGATGAAACATCAAAACACAGCAGTATAAAGCAAATTTAAATCTCAGGGGAATAAAATAATATTTGGGGATGAAACTGTTGCATCTTTGATCCAAAGTATCCTCATGCAGCTGCTTGCATTGTCTGTATATATTTCCAAACTGTGCTGAAGATGTGTTTGATATCAAGATTTGTGCAAGAAGTAGGGAAAAAGCCTTAGATGAAATCCATGTGGCTGTGTTCAGAGGCTCACATGAAGTCATGCTCATGAATTTTACAGCAACTTGGAGATATTCACTTGTAGGGAGTGGTTTTGTACTTTATTAAACCATGAGGCTGAAATATGGATGCTGTTGTTATCTGCTCTTAGAGAGTTGCTCAAAGATGGCTCTATTCCCATAGTTTGTTTCTGTGTGCAGAAGTCACATCAAGGCTTGACATGAGGAATGGGCTTCACAGCCTGACGCTAGCCCAGAACTCTGTTTTAGACATTATTGGAGGGCTTCATTTTTGAAAAGCTTTTTTTTCCAAATCCAAAACTGAGGACATGGCATAATGTACTGTACGGGTTATTACGATACACAGAGGTGAGGTAATTCTCGTTCCTTTCTGCAATGTAGGCAAGTTCTTGAGCTGCTGGAATGGCTAAAACAGGAAGCCTCCTGCTGTGCTGTGAAGCTGATTACGAAGGGTCAGGCCTGAACTCACCATGACATCATAAAACACAACTGGGAACTGATTTATTTCAGAACTTGTGACATTGGGGAGTGGGAAGATTGGAAGATGGAAAGAGGGACTGTGATTTCTGGAAAAGGGTTATCGGCAGGAAGACAAGGTTATCTCCCCCTCCCCGCAAAACTTAAGGGCCAGGCAGATCTACTCTGAGAAAGCTTGGAAAGGAGAAGAGGCAGAGATCTGAGTGTGCCAGTGAGAAGAGAAATTGTATTCTTCTGTGTCTGTATGTGTTCTCCTCCCACTGCCAAACAGTGCTTAACTGAGATGTGTCAAATACACCAATGGAAAGTGTAGCCCTTTGTCTTGGCAGCCCTTCCTTCACCAAGTGGTTGCTGGCTGCAGAAAGAACTAAGGAGCAAAATAGATGCAATGCAAGAGATCCTGGATTAGGATCTCTTGCCTTTAAAAATTATTTTTAAATGTAATTAGCAAGCCCCTTATCGCTGCTTTGAATATTTGGGAAGGGTTGCTGGGTGAGGAAATGTTTCTTTCCTGCCAAAGCCCCAAAATACTGTTTTAAAACCCTTGGATCAGGCCAGTCCAAAGAACTGCCTCCAATGCCATACCATCGCTCATGAGCCAAAACAGAGCTCATACAGCTAGACCAGGTACAGTATTCTTCTCATTATCTTTCAACCTTTCTCTGGGTCTACCTTCTCTGCCCAGCTGCCATAGCTCTTTGTGCCACTTGTGCCAAAATCGCTCCCCCTTTCCCTCTCTCCTCTGCTCTCTTAACCACCCCTGCTAACAAACTCTAACCATAACAACTCTCTTTTGCCCATGAAATTGTGCTTAAATGATCTTCTCATTTTCATACCTTCCAAAGACCATGTTATTATCTCATTTCCCTGCTGTTCTAAACATGTCCCAGCTGTTCTAAACATGCCCAGCCTAAACATCTCCAACTGATTCCTTCATTGCCATGCTTTTAAACATCAGCCTAAGAAATTTCCCTGTTGCTTGACCTGTGCTTCTTCAATTTAGGTCTGTTCTAAACATGTCCCAGCTGTTCTAAACATGCCCAGTCTAAACATCTCCAACTGATTCCTTCATTGCCATGCTTTTAAACATCAGCCTAAGAAATTTCCCTGCTGTTCTAAACATGTCCCGGCTGTTCTAAACATGCCCAGCCTAAACATCTCCAACTGATTCCTTCATTGCCATGCTTTTAAACATCAGCCTAAGAAATTTCCCTGTTGCTTGACCTGTGCTTCTTCAATTTAGGTCTAATTCAGGAGGCTGAAGTTGGTTCCTTATTCGCACTTCCTTATTCATTCCTTATTCGTTACTTATTCGTATTCGTGTAGTCATTCAGAAACACTAGGGAGAGTGAGTTGGAAAGCTCTGAACCCCAAAATAAAGTTTGGACCATCACATATCATATACCCCCACATTCACAGGACTCTCCACTTCGAGGGGACATATGCGGTGTGCTGGTCCAAAGCGCGGTTCTGGTGCCAGCTGCTCCAAAGTGCAGTGCCCCTAGGACAATCACACAAGCAGGCACTGGGGCCAGGCTGCACCCCAAAACAATATTTGGACCACCCCAAATGAAACATCCCCACGCTCTGGGGACTGTGCCCTGCAAGGTGACATGCAGAGATCCCCAGTCCAAACACCAGTTCTGATGCCACGAGCTTCTATTCGCAG
>NW_015164236.1:92028-92152 GCF_001447785.1 Gekko japonicus
GGGCCAGGCTGCACCCCAAAAACAATATTTGGACCACCCCAAATGACACATCCCCACGCTCTGGGGACTGTGCCCTGCAAGGTGACATGCAGAGATGCCCAGTCCAAACACCGGTTCTGATGCC
>NW_015164236.1:94811-103642 GCF_001447785.1 Gekko japonicus
TACCCCCCAAATCCTCCCACCAGCACAATGAAGGGACGTGGCAAGTGGCAACCCTATTTTCCATGCACTGTTGTTGCAAAATATTGCATTACCACCTTTCCACCCACCCCCGGAATACCCCCCAAATCCTCCCACCAGCACAATGAAGGGACCTGGCAATGGCAACCCTATTTTCCATGCACTGTTGTTGCAAAATATTGCATTACCACCTTTTAGATGTACCACATACCACACATGTATGGAATATTATTGCATTATCACCTGTTAAACAGCATAGGGACTGCAGCCAGAGAGTCAGAGAAAATCAATGGTTCCTATCCTCATATGTGAGCAGTAGTGCCTTCTAATCACACAAGGAGCTCTTTGAATTCTGGGGGGGAGGGGTTGTACCTGATGAAACATCAAAACACAGCAGTATAAAGCAAATTTAAATCTCAGGGGAATAAAATAATATTTGGGGATGAAACTGTTGCATCTTTGATCCAAAGTATCCTCATGCAGCTGCTTGCATTGTCTGTATATATTTCCAAACTGTGCTGAAGATGTGTTTGATATCAAGATTTGTGCAAGAAGTAGGGAAAAAGCCTTAGATGAAATCCATGTGGCTGTGTTCAGAGGCTCACATGAAGTCATGCTCATGAATTTTACAGCAACTTGGAGATATTCACTTGTAGGGAGTGGTTTTGTACTTTATAAAACCATGAGCCTGAAATATGGATGCTGTTGTTATCTGCTCTTAGAGAGTTGCTCAAAGATGGCTCTATTCCCATAGTTTGTTTCTGTGTGCAGAAGTCACATCAAGGCTTGACATGAGGAATGGGCTTCACAGCCTGACGCTAGCCCAGAACTCTGTTTTAGACATTATTGGAGGGCTTCATTTTTGAAAAGCTTTTTTTCCAAATCCAAAACTGAGGACATGGCATAATGTACTGTACGGGTTATTACGATACACAGAGGTGAGGTAATTCTCGTTCCTTTCTGCAATGTAGGCAAGTTCTTGAGCTGCTGGAATGGCTAAAACAGGAAGCCTCCTGCTGTGCTGTGAAGCTGATTACGAAGGGTCAGGCCTGAACTCACCATGACATCATAAAACACAACTGGGAACTGATTTATTTCAGAACTTGTGACATTGGGGAGTGGGAAGATTGGAAGATGGAAAGAGGGACTGTGATTTCTGGAAAAGGGTTATCGGCAGGAAGACAAGGTTATCTCCCCCTCCCCGCAAAACTTAAGGGCCAGGCAGATCTACTCTGAGAAAGCTTGGAAAGGAGAAGAGGCAGAGATCTGAGTGTGCCAGTGAGAAGAGAAATTGTATTCTTCTGTGTCTGTATGTGTTCTCCTCCCACTGCCAAACAGTGCTTAACTGAGATGTGTCAAATACACCAATGGAAAGTGTAGCCCTTTGTCTTGGCAGCCCTTCCTTCACCAAGTGGTTGCTGGCTGCAGAAAGAACTAAGGAGCAAAATAGATGCAATGCAAGAGATCCTGGATTAGGATCTCTTGCCTTTAAAAATTATTTTTAAATGTAATTAGCAAGCCCCTTATCGCTGCTTTGAATATTTGGGAAGGGTTGCTGGGTGAGGAAATGTTTCTTTCCTGCCAAAGCCCCAAAATACTGTTTTAAAACCCTTGGATCAGGCCAGTCCAAAGAACTGCCTCCAATGCCATACCATCGCTCATGAGCCAAAACAGAGCTCATACAGCTAGACCAGGTTCAGTATTCTTCCTTCTCATTATCTTTCAACCTTGGGGATGTGTCATTTGGGGTGGTCCAAATATTGTTTTGGGGTGCAGCCTGGCCCCAGTTCCTGCTTGTGTGATTGTCCTAGGGGCACTGCACTTTGGAGCAGCTGGCACCAGAACCGCGCTTTGGACCAGCACACCGCATATGTCCCCTCGAAGGGGAGAGTCCTGTGAATGTGGGGGTATATGATATGTGGTGGTCCATTCCTTAATTTGGGTGCAGGGGGCACTTCCTTATTCAAATCTGCTTTAAAATACAGGCCTCGGGGAAGCCCTGCGAACAGAAGCTCGTGGCATCAAAACCGGTGTTTGGACCGGGCATCTCTGCATGTCACCTTGCAGGACACAGTCCCCAGAGCGTGGGGATGTGTCATTTGGGGTGGTCCAAATATTGTTTTGGGGTGCAGCCTGGCCCCAGTTCCTGCTTGTGTGATTGTCCTAGGGGCACTGCACTTTGGAGCAGCTGGCACCAGAACTGTGCTTTGGACCAGGATACAGCATATGTCCCCTCGAAGGGGAGAGTCCTGTGAATGTTGGGGTATATGATATGTAGTGGTCCAGACTTTAGTGTGGGGTTCAGAGCTTTCCAACTCACTCTCCCTAGTGTTTCTGAATGACTACACGAATACGAATAAGTAACGAATAAGGAATGAATAAGGAAGTGCGAATAAGGAACCAACTTCAGCCTCCTGTCTAATTCTCACTTGTCACTATTGAATCCTGATCTCAGTTAGTTTGCCTGAACATTATTCTGCTTCCCTTCCCTTCTGCCTTAGTGTGAACTCCACCTTATGTTTCCCCCCACACATTGGGAGGGTGGATGCAGAATCCACACATGGAGAAGATTGCTGTAGTTTTCTTCTCACAAGAATTTAAGTGTCTAAAAAGGTCATTGTACTGTCATTTCATTATTTTATTAGGAAAGTGAGTGTCATTTCATTATTTTATTAGGAAAGTGAAACCTATGATCTTTTCCTCCTTTTCTTATATTTTATTTAAATTTTATTTTTTAAAAAACCATTAAAACGTGCCATCAAACAACCTTTCCTTTGCATAAGCCCACCCTCTTCTGTAGCCCTAAACAAAGGGGAAGGGGAAAAGGGAGGGGAAAATAAAATGAAAGAAACAAAAAATAAATAAAATGGAAAAAGGGAGGGCAGAAAGTGAGCCTTTTTGGTGTAGTGTAGAGAGCCAGTTTGGTGTAGTGGTTAAGTGCATGGATTCTAATCTTGGAGAACCGGGTTTGATTCCCCACTCCTCCGCTTGCAGCTGCTGGATGAAACAAAGGGGAAGGGGAAAAGGGAGGGGAAAATAAAATGAAAGAAACAAAAAATAAATAAAATGGAAAAAGGGAGGGCAGAAAGTGAGCCTTTTTGGTGTAGTGTAGAGAGCCAGTTTGGTGTAGTAAAAATCTAATCTCCTCCTCCTCCTATCAAACACTTAAAATAAGTTTTATATCAGGTTTCTTAGATCTCTAAAAATTCAGCCCAAATACCACTGAAATTCATGCCTGTATCCCATCCCATCCATTAAACATTATTGTTCCTTTACTGTAAGATCCAATAGTTCTTCTGTCCAAGTTTCAATATGTGGTGGACTTACAGCTTTTCACTGTTGCACAATAAGATATTTTGCAATAATAGCAGTTCTTAAAATCCAAGGTTTGTAGCCCAGTTCCCATGTAGGAGGCACTTGGCCTAAGAGTATGTTGATAGCTAAGAATGGAAAAAATTAATCCAGGAAAAAAATTAATCTGTTTCCCCATCTTTCATCAGGTGCACCATATTTTCATCACTTATTGTAGTCATTAAACCAAATCTATGTAACTTATTTGGGTTCAGTGAGTTTGTGGAATGTTTTTTTTTTAGTATAAATTACAATCTCAAGTCCAAAGATGACTGTTTAGAAACTCAAGACTAAAGGAGACCATGTATATTGGAGGTGGAGTTCTAAGAGATGTGACTGAATTTGAGCAGCTGATTATAAAACAAAAAGAGCATTTACTACGATGGATATATAAGATTTTACTCCAGCTAGAAACAGAAGATGAACAAGTGAAAAAATGTATAATTAAGTGGATGCAAAACCTTAAAAAAACAACAGATCTCTATGCAACAATGGGAACGACTATGGGGAAAAGATATCAAATTTACTGTCAGCCAGACACTAAGAGAAAATGTTTTTCAGATGGTATATAACTCCAAAGGACATTGAGAAACCACATAAAAACTACAAAGGAAAATGCTGGAAATGTCAAGACATAGATGGAACTTCCTTTCATATGTGGTGGACTTGTAAAAAAGCAAAAAGATATTGGAAAGAAATACACAAAAATGCAGAATATATTAAAGTTTAAATGCCTTATGAAAGCCAAGAGCTTGCTATTAGGTATTCTGCCTAACAAACTATCAAAATTTTTATAAGAGTTACAGTGCTAGAACTATTTACGCAGCAAAAATGGAAATTAGACATCTGTTCATGTTTAGAAGAATGGGAAAATAAATTTGCTGAATACTTAGTAATGGCAAAATTAACAACCTATTTGAGAAAGGTCTATTACAAATTTTGAGGAAAGATGCAGTACATAGTATGTGTATTATGCTAGCAGGAGACAAAGTGAGAAAATATCATATACAAATGTATGGTAATGAAATAGAAGTAGAATTAAAACCTGTTCCAAATGTAATATCCTGAATATAAATGGGTTTTCTGAGATATATAATAAACTTTATTTTATACCGTGATATACTAGTAATCTATTAAAGGTTCTAATGAATATGTAGAAGTGGCAAAATATGTTGAATACGCAGTAATGATGAAACTGGTGTTGTAGTAAAAATAGATTAGTTATGAAATTTTAAAATTAAAACTTAAATGATGAATACAATTATAAAAAGTAAAGGTAAAGGTTCCCTTGCTCGAAAGCCAGTCAAATCTGACTCTAGGGTTGCGGTGCTCATCTCCGTTTCAAAGCCGAAGAGCCAGCGCTGTCCGAAGACGTTTCCATGGTCATGTGGCCGGCATGACTAAACACCAAGGTTCACGGAACGCTGTTACCTTCCCACTGAAGTGGTACCTATTGATCTACTTGCAATTTCTTGCTTTCGAACTGCTAGGTTGGTAGGAGCTGGAACTAGAAACGGGAGCTCACTCCGTCATGCGGCACACTCGGGTCTCGAACTGCTGAACTACCAACCTTCCACAGCCTGCAGTTAAGCGTCTTAACCACTTGAGCCACAGCAGCTCCGAATACAATTATACCCCCAACAGAAATAGGAATCATTGTATCTTATAGATAATACCTTAAAATTATAATGAAGGGGATGAAAGGGAAAATATTCTCTGTTCTATACATTATGAATTACAACATGAGCATACCCTTTATTCCATGTTTTTAATAATCTGCTGTCAACAGGCTCCACAGGCACCATCATCAGTTTCTTCATTGGTGCTTGCAGTCTCAATTTAGTTTCTTCTGAATTCCTTGGCCTAGTTTCCTTTTATCTATGATGCCTCTATGGCAAGCTATAGCAGTGGACTACAATTCCCCAGGCTTTTGCTATGTTCTGAGGAAGTAATATGAAGATCTTCTAATACTAGAATATAGGCATTCTATATATTCATATAACAAGAGCACTGTATCTAGTCCATTTAGGTAATCTCTCCTTGCGGAAGATGGGTGTTATAGGTAACCCAATAGGATGTGTTGTTAGATGTGACCTGTGGACCACACATAGCTAGGAATGCTAGCACACCCCTAGTGACCTCTGGGAGAACTCTAGGGGGAAAGCCCTGAAAAAATGGCATTGGTGATGCCATTTCCCTGTCTGCCACCAACTTGATAGGCAGTGGGGTCTAGGGTGTGGTAGCAGGAGATTGCCCACCACTGCCTGACACCTGGCAGTCATTGCCAACTTTATTTTAGAAGAATTAAAGAACAGTCATGTTCTTCTTTTGTTCAAGAAAAATAGTATTGCTAAATACATGCTACTAAGTTTGCAATGCTATTTCTATAAGTAAATGCTAATTTAAGGCTAATAGGGCTGTCAACCTCAGGGTAGGGCCTGGAGATCTGGAATTACAACTGACCTCCAGATGAAAGAAATCAGTTCCCCTGGAGAAAATGGTTGTTTTGGAGAGTGGACTATATGGAATTATCCTCCAATTAGGTCCTTCCCCTCCCCAAACCCCACCCCCTTGTCTCTGCCCCCTAAATCTCCAGGAATTTCCAACCCAGAGGTGGCACTCCCAAAGGCTAAGTACATCCTCACTGGATTGGAACAACAATTTATAAAATCCAGTTTACTCTCATTCAAATAAATGTGAGTCTAGCTATTAAATAAAAACAAATCAAGTTATATCCACATCATCCAGTTTCACATGTCTGAGGCCTGAAGGAGCGCAGCAGGACTATACCAAATATGGTTCATTATAAGATTTTGAAATACAGCATTTTATATACCCAATTAAAATAATGAGGATAAATATTTCGGAAGCACCTGAAATTACTTAATGCTGTTTAGAGATAGAATTGAGAAATCCCCACCCTGCTTGGGAATTTATAATCTGAATGACTAGACATTTGATCAAGAAAAATCTCAAACCCAAAAACTCCACAAAGTTTTTGATTGTTCTTCTGTCAATCATTTAACCTTATTACACACAGGAAATGAATCCCCCCCCTTCAAACAACAACAAAATTCCCATTTGATTCAGGCTGGAACTTGAGCAAGAGGATGTATTTGTACAGAGAGCCTATAAGTCTCAGATTGCTGAAAGAGGTCATCTCAATATTCACATCTAGCCAGTTGTAAAAACATACTTTGAATTTGATTAACATTCAGATATTTGGGGCAAGGAAAACGTATCCTTGGCACAATGAATTTGGTGTTACCTCAAAATCATCTATTTTATTAATATAATCATATCAATACATCTAATTGTCAACTCAGCCAAATCTGAGGATACTTAAATCCGGATACTGGAGCTGTGAATGAACAAGACAGATCTTTCTACAAACATGAAACTTGATGTAGAAACCTGGTTTCTACAAACTGGAAAATGCCCCAGATTTAATGCCCCCCCCCACAATAGAAGTAGTGCCTGTAGCTTTAAGAAATGAATGCCCTCAGACAACCCCAGTAGTCTTGCCAGCATTCCATGCTTGGTTTCTGCCAGTAAAAGGCAAGGAAAGGAGGCAGGACCCTTTCTGAGTTTGCAGGAGGATTCACCAGGGCAAGGCCCAGCAGCAATCCCTGGGCAGCTTGCTACTTGCATGACTCACCAGGACTGGCTGCTTCCTACTGTTCAACAGTAGCCACCCCACAAAAGCCAGTGTAGTGTAGTGGTTAAAGTTTCAAACTAGTTTCAAACTAGGACCTCGAACCCCATTCTGCTATGGAAACTCACTGGGTGTCCTTGGGCCAGTTACACATTCTCACCCTAACCTACCTTAGAAGCAGGGGGGGATTGGTCATTAAAAGCACCAGAATGTCTCCCCTTGGGCTGATGGCCCCCCTCCCTGCAATGATTTTTGCATCATTTTGGATGGCTCTAAGTTGACTCAAAGCAGCTTATTTCAGGTATAGTTTGGGCTCAGGTACATCTGAATGAAACCCCAGTGGGAATTAAATGTGTTAAACTTTAAATTCCCTTGGTTGGGGAGTCACACTGCAGAGGCGGCATGAGCCACAGAAGGAAAGGGAGGCATTTAAAATTTAAATACCTTCCCTTTGCTGGGAAGGTGCGCCACTGCAGCGCACCTCCCCAGCAAAGGGATTCCCAAATGAATGCCGAAAAGATTTGGCACTATTCAGGGAATCCCTGTTCGGCCAAATAGGCACATCCCTACTGGGCACCAAAAGAGTCAAATAAGACTCAAATAAAGTTATCTAGAGTGTTTGAGAAAACAGTAGAACAAAAGCCTCTCAATATAAAGATCTAGGTAACTGCTAATTAATTAAGAACCTCTTAGCCTGATATAGAAGATCAAAAGTCTGTGCTTGTATTAGTTTTACCTCAGTAATTTCAACCCCTGATTTCACCAGACCTTTCCCTTTGATGTTAAATAAAACCTTTTGCTATTTTTGAATTTCAAAGGCATCTCAAGTGTCATTTCAAGGATTTAAGTTAAAGGGTGATCCTTTCCTCAAGGTCCTGGGCTGGGCAAATACTCAAATCTATCTATCTATCTATCTATCTATCTATCTATCTATCTATCTATCTATCTATCATCTATCTATCTATCTATCTATCTATCTATCTATCTCTATCTCTATTAGATGAGCTAGTCGAGGACTGACATAACCGGCTCTCGACAGCCATCAATGAGATGCTCCAAGACGCCCTCTGCGCCCGCGCACAAGGCTGGCTCCCTGGTATACTCAGGAGCTGAGGCTGATGAAGCAAAGGCTTAGATGGCTAGAGAGACAGTGGCGGCGCACTTGCGACAAAGCAACAAGAGCATCTTATAGGACGTTTATGAAATCCTATGAGGTGGCAGTCAAAGCTGCAAAGAGGGAGTTCTATGCAGCCTCGATTCTGTCTGCTAGCTCACGCCCAGCACAATTATTTAGAACAATTCGGTCTCTAAGAGCTCTGCCACGGGGCAGACAAAACACTAGGGAATTGGACATTGGCTGTGAGGCTTTTGCAAGCTACTTTGCAGATAAAGTCTTGGCGCTCCGCCGCGACCTCCCCGCCACAGTGAGTGAACTCGAGGCTCCATGCACGTCTTCTGGTTCCATTCTGGATTATTTCAGTCCACTCAGCCTAGAGGAAGTTGACAGACTGATCTCAACTGTACGCCCAACTACTTGCAGTCTTGATCCGTGCCCCTCCTGGCTAATTAAAGCTGGCCGTGAGGGGTTGCGAGGTGCTCTCAGGGATATTATCAACAAGTCCTTCTTGGAGGGACTGTTCCTGGGGGCTCTCAAGGAAGCGATGGTCCACCCCCTCCTTAAAAAGCCATCCCTGGATCCGGCTGAATTGCCCAACTATCGGCTGGTTTCCAACTTGCCTTATTTGGGCAAGTTAATTGAGAGGGCGGTGGCGATACAGTTGCAGAGCTTTCTGGATGACGCTGCCAT
>NW_015164236.1:105084-109181 GCF_001447785.1 Gekko japonicus
GGAGATCTCCCGCTGTTACAATTGATCTCCAGATGACAGAGATCAGTTCCCCTGGAGAAAATGGCTGCTTTGGAGGGTAGACCCTATGACATTATACCTGCTGAACGCCCGGGCCAAGATTGGGGGGGCAAGGCGGGCGACAGAAGGCCGATGCCTCCGTCGCCCGGCCCTCTACAGAATCCACCCCCCAAACCTCCAGGTATTTCCCTCCTTAGAGCTGGCAACCCTACATTCCCCTCAGTGCCTGTTGGTAGGCAACTAAGCTTGGTCCTGTCACCTACTTTGGCCTTTGGGAGAAAACACATTGGGGCCAGTCCTGATAGGGTTGCCAACTCCAGATGGGAAATTCCTGGAGACTTGAGGGATGGAGCCTGAAGAGGGTGAGGTTTGAGGAGGGGTGGGACCTCAGACAGGTACACTGCCATAGACTCCACCCTCCAAACCAGTCAGTCCCACATAGGGAACCATTGTTGCCAATCTCCAGGTGAGGGCTGGAGAGCACTCAGTATTACAACTGTTCTGCAGAAGGGAGGGCAGAAGTCAGCTGAAGTCAAAGGGGCAGATAATGGTAGGTTGGTGGCTAGCTGGGAAGGAGATGGGGTTGCCAACTACATGCTGACAAATTCCTGGGGATTTGAGGGGTGGAGCCTGGAGAGGGTGGGGTTTGCAGAGGGGTGGGACCTCAGACAGGTAGAATGCCATAGACTCCACCCTCCAAACCAGCCATTTTGTCCTGGGTAACAATTGTTGCCAATCTCCAGGTGAGGGCTACAGATTACTCACAATTACAACTGCTCTTCAGGTAGCAGAGATCAGTTCCTCTGGAGAAAACAGTGGACTCTGTCATTATACCCTGCTGAGGTCACCACAGCAAATTGACACTGTTTGCCCAAAGCCAGAGCAGTCCCCCAGAGCCTCTTTCTAGATCTCGTTGTATTGGTTTCACAACGGGCTTTACTGCTAGTAAATAAATAAATAAATAAATAAATTAGCCAATCTGAATGAGGGATTGCTGCTTGTGATATGTAAACTCAACCCTAACCCTCTGGTAAATAGGGTTATGCAGAACTTGCAAAATCAGTTGGACCAGAGGTGATAGAGAAACATGGAGACGCCTTGGGAACTGGTGCCTCTTTCATATGCCTTTCAGCTCTCTTTAAAAGTGTTGTTGATATTTAGTCATATTAGCTTACTGGCGTTGACATTTAGTGTGCTGGGTTTTCCGAATGTGCTACTTTCCCCACAATACTTTAAAGTTTCCATCTTCCTCTGGTGTAAACACATCTGCTTTGCTTCTAGCAAGTCAATTAAGTCACCAATAAATAAAACCAGAATAAAGTGGAAAAAGTTGGGTCAGGAGCCAAAGTCAAGCACATGTTTTGGGTGTGGAAGGTCCGGTGCCTGGCATGTCCAGAATTAAAGGCTCTCGGGGACAAAAGCTGGGAAATACCTCTGTCTGAGACATTGGAGACCTACAGCCAATGGCATTAGATAACAGTGAGCCAGATGAACCAGTGGCATGACTTACTATTCGGCAGCTTCATATATTCAGCCCACAAAAGAAGAGCTGGATATCCACCGCTTAAAAACCTGACAAATAAATGGTGCCATTTGGAAGTCATAAGAAATGGGGCATGCTTCCTTTGAGCTATAAAAATAGCAGTACAATAAGAGTACCTTATGCCAAATAACTTCTAGCAGCAAAACAAGTCAGAAGAATTATGGGGGTAGGTCTAAATGTACGCCTGCAATTCAGCGTCTTAACCACGAGCTATAAAAATAGTCCTACAATAAGAGTACCTTATGCCAAATAACTTCTAGCAGCAAAACAAGTCAGAAGAATTATGGGGGTAGGTCTAAATGTACAGGAAAGTGGGATTTCAGTTGTGATCCAGCTTCCCAGACTGAACTGGATGACAATAGCTGTACTTTCCTATCTAAATAACACCTGAGCAGGTTGCTAACTTGCTGTAAAAAGAGATAGAAGGACTACAGCTGGGAGTCACTGATGGGTTTTCTGATCTGAGAACTGGCATTTAATGCTTCTGAGTCAATTGTTATATTCAATTAGAGAAGAAGAAGAAGAGATTGGATTTATACCCCGCCCTTCACGTGAAGTCTCAGAGTGGCTTACAAACTCCTTTCTCTTCCCCTCCCCACAACAGAAACCCCATGAGGTAGATGGGGCTGAGAGAGCTCTTTTGAGAACTGCTCTTTCAAGAGCAGCTCTGACAGAACTATGGCTTGCCCAAGGTCATCCAGCAGCTGCATGTGGAGAAGTGTGGGGAATCAAACCTGGTTTTCCCAGATTAGAGTCCATGCACTAAACCACTACACCAAACTGAGGTGCCCGCTACACCAAAAGAGGTAGAAGAAGGGGAGAGCAATTGTAGATGGCAGGGAGATGTGGGTTTTCACTGTGGCTGAAAGATCTGCTCTTTAGTATATTCAGAATGAAATTGCAGAATAATATTAAGGGAGTTCGTTCTTCTGATGTTTAGAAATATTATCAGCACAGGTAAAACAATAATTGTTTCTCTTAGATAAAGGGATTTAGGCAAGTGCATAACCAGCTGTCATGTTTCCAAATGGGGTTTCAAATAAATTAACAGGAACATGAATGATTTCCCTACCCTACCTTTCCTCTGCAGCTGAAGGTAGCTTACAGTTCCAAATTAAAACCATGCACAATACAGGAAAACCCCATTAACACCCCCCAAGAAATGCCAGCAGCTCAAACTCCATTAAAAGCACTAGCTAAAAAAACAGCTCACAGCACTTCCTAAAAACTTTAAAGAAGGGGACCCCTAACTTCCTCAAGGAATCTATTCCACAAGGTGAGAGTTACTAACATGGTCTGGTCTGAAGTGGATGCTGTGGGCAACCTTAAGTGGGGCCACAACTGGAAGGCACCAACCAGAGGACCACTGAGGGCACCCAATGAAAATATCTAGAATTTCCCATTTCAGAGGCAGTCAACCTCTGAATCTCAGTGCCAGGAGGGAACATCAGGGGAAGACCTTGGCCTCTAGGCCCTGTTGTTGGTCCTCCAGAAGAACTGGTTGGCCACTGTGTGAGACGGGATAAGGGACTAGATGGACCACTGGTCTGATCCAGTAGTGGTCTTCTTATGTTCTTCCTGGAGGCTAAGTTTCTATGTTGTACAATGTATGAATTGTCAGCACCAGAAACATAACTTAAATAAGACCAATTATTTTTTTATGTTCAAAAAGCTTATATCCAATTGTAATGAACATCTTTCTTAAATAACTTGCCTAAAAGTTATCTCTTTCAAGCAGATGGCAACACTGAGGCCTGATGGCTAAAGGAATAGGGCTTTTTTCTCCAGCATCAAAGTGTAAAGATCATAGTGATATTTAAAAATCCAGCAGGAAGGGATGAGGGAGTCTGGCAGGTTATCAGTGGCCATTTTTTTTAAATTCAGAGGAGAAGCCCTCACCTTCACAGGACGATGCTGAGCAAAAGAAAATCCAGAAAAAATTATTCGGGAGTCTGAAGCAAGCTAAAACAATAAATAAGACATGGAGCTCGGCATCAGGCGTCTGCCTCAGCCGCCCACAGGACGATGCCATAAATCACATCCCTATTTTATTTTAATCCTTAGGTGGGGCATGTCTGTGCTCCAGGTGGAGAACCATGCTAGTTACTTACATTCCTAGATCTGGACCTTTGGCAATCATGCCATAAGGCTATAAGGAACACAATTCTAAGAATATTTTCCTGGGAGTAAGCCCCATGGAGTAGACTTCAGTAGGATTCTGTGTAGACCTGCTTACAATGGCACTGTTGATGGTTTATGAACAATTTTATTATAATCATATAAAACATACAAAAAGAGAACAGTCAAAAGCTACTATAAATATTGCTACAAATGGACATTGGAACCAAAACATGAAGCCACAAAATAATATTCTCTGCACATATTAAGAAGAAGAAGAAGAGATTGGATTTATACCCCGCCCTTCACTACCCAAAGGTGTCTCAGAGCGGCTTACAAACTCCTTCCCCTTCCCCTCCCCACAACAGACACCCTGTGAGGTAGGTGGGGCTGAGAGAGCTCTGACAGAAACTGCTCT
>NW_015164236.1:109961-114212 GCF_001447785.1 Gekko japonicus
TCTTTTTTCAAGAACAGCTCTTATCAGAACTACGGCTTGCCCAAGGTAATCCAGCCAGGTGCAAGTGGAGGAGTAGGGAATCAAACCCGGTTCTCCCAGAGTCCGTGGACAACCACTACACCAAACCACTACAGGGGTATGTTTGTGTGTATTCATATGTGCAGAACCATGTTTTTGTTCAGACATTGATAGTATTTCTATATACACTGTTCACTGATATTTCATGTTTCAGAAAATGTCTCCATAAATGTCTGAATAGATGTGGAAAGTAAGAGGACTGGGAAGGGTAACTGTGTGCTGTAGTATTGACAAATACAATTTAGCCTTCCATTAACTCCATAAAGTATGTGTGATTGGTGTGAATATTCTTCATTAAGTGCTCCACATGAACATTTTGTGCCTTCAATAGTAACCAAATATCTGAGGAACCTTGTAACAGGTTGAAGAATTTAGCTGCTCTGGTTATTGGGGGGGAAAGTTATCAGAGTTCCTGGATCTGAACAAAATTGTTGACAAATCTGTTGGTGCTTACAACAGCATATCTTGCTTCAGACAGGTAAATAAATGCTGAGTAAAAGCTGCTGTACAAAACATACTGTGCACTATGAATAAAAATAAAATAAAACCTTTTGATCCCCCAGTGATGTTCTTTGCCATTTCTTTACTCTGCCCAATCAAATTATGTTAGAATAATCTCTGTAGGCATGTTAATAATGTATTCTACACTTTATTTGGATCTCACCAGAACAAATCCAGCTGCAAGATGGCGGACTGAAGGCTCTTCATGTGTCCAGCAAAAATGATTTTCGTGTGAACAGAACTAAGATTTTAAAATGGTAGGAAAGGAACAGTGTGATCCTAAGGAATCACATACTCTTCTAAATCCTCTGAAGTCAATGGAGGTGTAACTGTTTGAGACTGCACTGCAAATTACCTTTATGGAGTAGCAGTGATGTCTTGTGTTAAGAACAATTCAGTAGCAGAACTATGACTTTTGATGTAATTAATTACAGTGGAGATTGCTTTCACAGGGTCTTTGAGAAGCTGGATCCATTTAGATCTCTGTTTACACGTAGACAGGGCATGGGAACTACCAAGTGAACTTCCTAAAAGGGAGGTACTAGATATCTGCTTTCCAGGATGCTTTCTACATGGAAATAGCCAAGGGTGATAAACAAGCATAAAATCTTCTTAAAGCAGAATCACAAGGCAAAAACATTTATTCCAGTGCCTCCTTGCTAACTCTATTAAAGATATTAAAGACAGAATGTTCCCCATTTCCCTGGCTGCGGTAGCTACTGGCTATTTTTAGAGTTGTGGGCATCGTCAAATGCATTTGAAAAGCAACCTCATACTTTTGTGTACTGCCGAGAAGTTCTGTTAGCAATTTATGAGGTTTATTCAAATATATAAAAACTAATTTAGGGCTTCGCATCTGGAACAACGTGCATAGCTGGATTATTTTTTTTTTAAATCAAATTGTGTTTTAAGTAATACTTAGCAATTATGGAAGGCATCTTGAAGGGTCAAAGTATTTGCATGCATCTTCCCAATCAGCTCTACAACAGCCCTGTAAGGTAGAGAGTTCAATAGTACTGTACTGACATTGTGGTGGGAGGTGGGGAAAAATAAGACAAGAGATAGAGTTGCGATGTGGCTCAATTACCCAGGTTTTGGCCAAATTCTAGACTTGCCAGCCAATGCCCACTACTAGCTAACTTTTAAAGCAGATCTCTAGCCCTTATAGATTCAGATGTATGAGACAAGATGTGTGGGCAGTATTCTGCACAAATATTTAGTGAGAAACAAACCTGCTCCCACTTCCCATTTTTCTAGACAATAATGGCAGTTACAGAGATGATTGACATATTACTTCATCACTACCAGGTAAGCCTGGTTTTTCTCTGAGAAGAAGCTTGAGCAAATCATTAGGTTATATGTGTGTGTGTGAAATGCTGTCAAATCTCTCTCAGTTGATGGAGACCCTATGAATTAATGACCTCCAAAAACATCCTGTGAGCCTTGCTCAGGTGTTGCAAACTGAGGCTGTGGTTTCCTTGATTGAGTCAATCATGTTGGATCTTCCTCTTCCTCCTGCTGCCTTCAATTTTTCCTAGCATGAGTGTCTTTTCCAGTGACTCTTGTCTTCCCATAATGTGACCAAAGTATGATCACCTCAGTTTAGTCGTTTTAACTTCTAGGGAGACTTAAGGCTTGATTTGATCTAGAATCCACTTATTTGTCTTTTTGGTATTCCATGGTATTTTTTATATATATACACACACATTTCAAATTATACCCCAACTTTTTGCCAGGAAAGACAAAAATCAGTGGATAGGCCAAGCAAAAATTAAGGTGCTTGTTGTGCACAATTAGGAAATAATTTGCATAGTATGTAAAACAGTCTTTATTACAGCCAACAGGCCACTCAGAAGCGGAAATCTATTATAATATTAATAAGCTATGTAATATGTAAAATAGACCACCTGGGAACTGGGATGTGGTAATCTTGGCTTGTGACCAACTAGTAAATTCATTGCTCAGATTTGAACCAGGATTTTCTTACTTCACAATTTCACTTGCAGAAACTGCCTCACTTCTGCTATAACAATTACAACCAGAACAGCAAAGTGGTTAGTCCATCTGTAGAAGATGAAAACTGCAACATCAACCCACTGACAGACAACAGAAAGGTCTCTATATACCTGTGGGAATCCCTAGATAAGTCAAAAATAGGATTTTGTAAATGACCCCCCCCTCAAGAAAAATCCTTCAAAAAGGGGTGATACAAAGTTTAAAGACTAAATATGCTGTAGAAACGAGAAGATGTTGAAAGCAGATGGGTGTCAAAGGAAAATCAGGGGGTTGGCAAAATAAACCAGCTCAACCCCCTGAGGCATTAGAGAATGAGCTGGACAGCAGTTAGCACACCAACAGCTAGAAATCCTTATAATCCCATGACACCAACCACACCACTCACAGCCAGCTGCCCCCCCTGTCTGTGGGCCGTCAAATAAGAGATTCCTCCTTCTGCCTCAGATGAAGCACGCAGACAAGTCATGGAGTCTGTTCTCACGCTAACAATTCCTTGAGTTGCCCACTTATTATTTTTTGATATTTTTTGATATTCAAATGATATCTCTGAATATCGTTTCTAATGCAAGCCAACTAATAAGCATCACAGATAAGCAAACCTGTTTATATTTTCATAATTTACATCCTAGGAATGTGTGCCAAATGGCACTGGAAAAAGTAGATAAACTAGATTACATTTATGGGAAGAGAACCAAAGATTCTCATAAACTAAAAAGAGGTTTCTGTCACTGCAAAGTAAGTGCTGGGTACTGCTTTTTTAAGACTGATAGCATTAACTGGATATAAGAAAATAAAATGATAGGAGGTTTCCTGGAATACTGAAAAAGTGGTAAAAACCTTTCAGCTCCCAAAAGAAATGTTTGTATGATCTTTTTGACGTGTAGCTGTGGAAAATACTTTGTATAGGGTGTCAACTGGACTGAATCAATATAAAAATATGGTATAGATGTATGCATTATAGTGAAAATTCAATAAATATATATATATATATTTTAAAAAAACCTTTCAGCTCCCCTGAAGTGGGGGGTTGTCTTCTGTCCCTCAGCTATCTGAAATTTGATGTTCAGAAACACAATTTTGTTTTATTCTAGAAAGCTTTTTTTGTTGTTAAAAACACACAAAATTGCGACGTCCGGTGTGTGGATCGGCAATGGCGGTCGCTCTCCTTGATGCCTGAGGAGGCGACTAGAACACCCTCAGCTTGGAGGGGTGCCACCTCAAGTGGCACCCTCATGGAGCCCTTGTGAAGGGTTCCAGGCTAGGGGGCTCTTGAGGGTTAGCCTCTTCGATGGCTTGATGCCGGAGAATAGAGGCTTCCCTCCGCCTTGATGGTCCAGCCGATGGGTGACCTTAGGGTACAAACCAATCTAACCGGGACAAGGGCAGGAGATCGAGCGGAATAGCGTATGAAGAGAGCGGGGTCAAGATATGACCAACAATGAATGCTAGTTTGAAATAAATGGACTATTTTATTAAAACGGAGTACCCCCCCCGTGGGAAAAGTGGTGCGTAAGGAGGGATGCCTCCTAAGCGCATGAATGGACTAATGTAGCGAAGGGGGAAGAGGGGAAATAAACAGCGAGTTTTTTTCTGAGAGACTTACTTGAGTACCGATAGTGAAACGATGAGTCTTTCGAGTCCTGGCATAGCGGTTTG